>NW_027494936.1:0-244257 GCF_021521415.1 Bidens hawaiensis
ACGAAGTTGATTCAAGAGTAAGGAGACTCATATTTAGATCCGCAAGAAAGAGGCAAACAAGCTACAAAGGCCGAGTCAAAAGTGACATAACTTGGTCAACGTCTCTGGAGTCACGAACCCATATGTAATGGAACGAAACGTCTCAGAGGGTAGGATGCAGTATGTCCCAAATGTCTAAACTGAATTACATATTGAGCCCCGATTTTGGGACTGACAGTTTTTCTTAATTTCAAATCAAATTATTTTGTTTCATAGTAAAAATGTGTGAATCTTGCCTGCCCTACAAAGCTTAGATTACCCAATAATGTACTTAATGTAATAGTCCAAGATTGATTATTATATCAAAATTTTCCTCCGGAGCATTAGTGCATTACAAATACTGGTAGAAAAGTTGGCTTTTGTGGTTTGAAGCTGTTTAGGACCGGTTAGAAAAGGTCACTGCAAAAAATAGAGATCTTTATTAGGCGGTTTATAAAACCGCTCGAAAAAGGAGCAAAAACGCCCCAAAAAGTTAGTCGAACAAAAGTTATCAATGCGTCATACATCCTTATAAGCAAGTAAGATCAATATGCACAATCATTTGAATATAACGTCCATTGAATAATCTTTAGATACAATATACATTGCTCTGTTAGAAATCATTATACTTCTGTAAATATCATGAATTTCACAAACATGGTACTGGATGGTCAAAGAACCAGTTCAAATGATAAGCTTGTAATTAACAGTACTAGGACAAAATGAATTACACTAAAAAATGCTGTTTGTTATGATGGCCAAAGTAAACATGGATCATTTTAAGTCGAGCTTAACTGCCTGCAAATGCAAATATGCCCGATACTAAAGACAAATTCGCCTAAACCACACAGCACAAGATGTTATATGTATTAAGTGATCACCACAAATCAGATAGAGATGCGTAAATATGTCCTATCATCATTTGACCAATATAGAATTAGATCAATACATAGCGCTGTCGTGTTAAAGGCCGAGAATGCTGTCGACCTGTCGTGTAAAACCCTCCACCCCTATCACAAATTTAATGTCTTAAACATAACTATAATGTCAGCAAATATAATGTGCCTGAAGTTTTGGAATTGAATGATCAGAGGCTATGTTTACACGGTTTTGCAGCCTCTGTAAGCAATGTTCCTGTCAATGCCATATTTAATTACAGAAAAACAGATTATTATGTCTATAACTAACATTGTAAGACATAACTCGTTTGTTCAAAATCACATTATTATATATATAGCCATGTTTCTGAACCTGCAACCACCTCAGCTGCACATTATTGAGAAACATTGGTCAAAATAATGTTCATAAGTCTCTCAGAAGTTAGGGTTTTGGCTACAAAACAAATGCATTATATGTGTCAACTTGTGATATAATTATAATTGCTTTGCCAATTATATATAAAGTGTTGATAGATTGAGACTTGACTGAGTCAAGCACATAAATTGAATGAAATTGATGCTGAATGGAATAGCGGGAAAGTGTGTTTGCAGGTTTTAATTATGGGCTTTTTTTTTTTTTTTTGCTTCAAAAGATTCATTTGGCCTTTAATTTAGAGCAGTGTCGTTAAGGCTTTTCTGACAGCTCCAAAAGATAAAAGAAGTAGTTAATTAAGAACACAATTCTGATAATATCAACACAAGATGAACACATAGGATTTCATTGTGAATGAGTACTGTTGATCGAAGGGTACAAAGACACAAAATTTTCTTGATTCTCGTAAAAAAACGTCTATCAAGAGTCATCTGAAAGATAGATAAATTTTGATTCTCAAACCAAAGCATAGAAAATATAAGATTATTTACAACATATCGGTGATTATTGAAACTGTTAACCGAAAATTGTGGGTTTGTTTAAAAACAAACGGGTCACGATTCGATTTGATTCAATGCTCGAATTATTAGAATTGGTATTTTTCTTATTCTTTAATGAACAAATACAAAGGAATAAATAAGAGAACAAATCTCTAACAATAAAAACAAGAATAAGCAGGGAATGATATATGAATATATGCAATAATATATGCATAATATTTGGTAAATAATATCTCTTTCATTACTCCCCCTCAAGATGGAGTGTGTAGATTCCGAACACCCAACTTGTCAAGTAAGATACGAAGATGCTGAGACCCAAGTGGCTTGGTGAGCAAATCCGCAATCTGCAATTTAGAGTCTATATGACAGGGTTCAATTTCCTTTGATTCCACTCGTTCTCGGACAAAGTAACAATCCATTTCAACGTGTTTAGTTCGTTCATGGAAAACAGGGTTCTTGGCAATGTGTATGGCAGATCGATTATCACAAAAGAGAGGTGTGGGTTCGTGAGGTTTCACTTCAAGCTCCTTTAGGAGCCACCGAACCCAAAGAATTTCACTAACAGTGAGAGCCATGGCTCGGTATTCGGCTTCTGCCAAGGATCGAGAGACCACGGATTGCTTTTTGGATTTCCAAGAAATCGGACCTCCTCCAAAGAGTAACACATAGCCCGTCCTTGATCTTCTAGTATACGGGCAACCCAACCAATCTGAATCCGAGTAGGCAGTGAGACTAAGACCACCCTCTTTAGGAAGCAAAATCCCTTGACCTGGTGTAGTTTTTAAATACCTAAGAACCCTAGTTGCCGCATCCATATGATTTTGTCTAGGATCGGCAACAAACTGGCTCAAAACATTTACTAAATAAGCGATATCTGGCCTTGTTGCTTGAAGGTAAAGAAGCCGCCCAACTAACCAACGATACATGTTGGCGTCCACTTCTGGTTCTTTGTCTTCTTTGTCTAATTTTAGGTGTTGTTCCATTGGAAACATGCTTGGTCGACAACCAAGCATGCCACTATCGTCTAGGATGTCCAAAGTGTACTTCCGTTGGCTTAGAACCAGGCCCTCAGAAGTACGGGCCACCTCAATACCCAAAGAATATTTTAGTGTCCCAAGATCTTTGATGCTGAACCGTTTATCAAGATAGGTTTTTGTATCTTGTATCATTGACTTATTATTCCCAACAATGATCACATCGTCAACATAGATGAGAGCAGCAACAAAGACATCGCCTTTATTGTAAATGAACAAAGAATGGTCGACATGTGATTCCTTGAAACCGAGAGACAATAAGGCCATGGTAAATTTTTGATACCAATTTCGAGAGGCTTGTTTCAGACCGTATAGGGATTTTCTGAGTCTACATACTTTGTTTCCTCCTTTCTCGAAACCTTGAGGAACCTTCATGTAAACCTCTTCATCTAAGTCTCCATGCAAGAAGGCGTTATTCACGTCTAATTGGTGAATGATCCAATCCTTTTTAACTGCAACGGCTAACAAGGTTCGGACGGTAACCAATTTGGCAATAGGGGCAAAGGTGTCGTGAAAGTCAACGCCTTCCATCTGAGTGAAACCTTTTGCTACAAGCCTTTCTTTGTACCTTTCGACCTCACCATTTGGTTTGTATTTTATCTTATAGACCCACTTGGAATCTATGGCTCTTTTCCCTTTTGGTAGTTCTTCAAGGGTCCATGTTCTGTTTGCTTCAAGTGCCTTTATTTCTTGCTTCATGGCTTCTATCCACTTCTCATTTTGCACTACTTGTTTAAAATGTTTTGGCTCATCACCCGAGGTGATGGCTGCTAAAAAGCCTTTGTGAGTACTTGAGAATTTTTCATAAGAAATAAAATTTGCTAAAGGATATACCGTTGAAGACTCTTGGTTAGTAGTTGGTGGTGTAGGGTCTACAGATGGTGGCAACTTGACTATGTAATCATCAAGATGGTGGGGTCTTGATCGAACTCTTCTTTCACGAACAAGTTCTTCATTCTCAGTTTGAGATGTGCCATTCAAAGGTGGTTCAACTTCAAATTGGGCTTGTGGCCCACTTGTGGAAATGGACTCTTGGTTTTGAATAATAAAGGGCTCAAAAGAATTAACTACTTCTAACCCAACTTCATTCTCTACTTCATGTCCAGAACTTCGCTCACTCAAAGGAGTCTGTTCATCTTGGGCTTGAGGCCCAACGTTGGTGTTCGATCCACTGATATTGGAATCAGTGATTGCATTTGAATTTCCTTTGTTATTTTCGAAAGCCTCATCATATTTATTGTAGTACCAACTCGGAAATTCAAACATGCTATTATCTTCCTTGTCATCAGAGTTGTCAATGGTGGCATAAGGGAAAATAGTTTCAGCAAATTTCACGTCCCTCGATACGCCAATTTTGTTGTATTTTGAGTCGTATATTTTATATCCTTTTGTCCCTAGTGGGTAGCCCAAAAATATTCCAGCTCTCCCCCTTTCTTCAAACTTATCCCCTTTGGTTCCAGTGTTTCGGTAATATGCCAAGCAACCAAAAACTCTCATGGCATCATAATTTGGTTTTTGTTTAAACAAAATTTCATGTGGGGTTTTATTACTAATGGCTTTAGAAGGGATGCGATTAATGATATACGTGGCTGTTAGTATACATTCACCCCAAAATTTAGTAGGAAGTTTAGCTTCAAATTTGAGAGCCCTTGCTGTTTCAAGCAAATGCCTATGTTTTCGTTCCACCACGCCATTTTGTTGTGGTGTGTGTGGACACGTGGTTTCTATGACAATTCCTTGATCATTATAGAAATCAATCATGCGGTTTGAAGTAAACTCCCCCCCCCCCCCCGCCCATTGTCACACCTAATTTTTTTTACATGTTTATCGAACTGTGTTTTGACCATCTTGCAAAAATTAATCAAACGGTCACTTGCCTCATACTTGTGTTTTAGAAGATACACCCAAACGTTTTGGCTGTAATCATCAACGATGGTCAAAAAATAGCTTGCTTGTGACAAGGATGGAGTTCAGGGTACTTTCCCCAAATGTCACAATGCAACAAATCAAAGCAACCATGGATCTTAATAGAACTAGTTGGAAAAGGTGACCTTATGTGTTTGGCTTTAGCACATGAATCACAAATTGCATCTCTAGTTTTTAATGAAAAGTTCTTAACAAAATCAAACCGTGAAAGTTTATTATCTGATGCGTTACCCAATCTGTTATGCCACGTGTCAACAGTAGTCATCATTGCATTTCTTTCTCTTCTCACCATCCTAATCCGGTACAGACCTTGCTTGCACTTACCCACTCCAATCAAGTTCCTTGAACTCAATCCTTGCATAACACAAAATTCAGGAAAAAAGGTTATAGCACATTGAAGGTCTTGGGATAAACGGCTAACAGATAAAAGGTTGCAAGTGAATTCTGGAACATATAAAACACGTTTGATTTTGGTTCCATTTGGAAGAGTATGATTTCTCTTCCCTTTAACTGGGATTGAGCCTCCATTTGGTATGGTGACCGGTAATTCATGAGAGGTTTCAATTCTTTCTTCAAGCCAATCACCAATGTGGGTTATGTGTTCGGTGGCACCTGAATCTAGAACCCACTCATAACCTTCATCCGTTCTACCTGCCATGTTTGCTATCGGTGATGGTGCGCCATCTCCAATGGCTTTATCGGCGAAGTGATTCAGAAATTGTTGGTATTGCTCACCGGTTAGTCCCGCTATGGGACTCGAATCACCTTCAAAACAAGCTGTCTTTGTATTCGGGTCAGGAGTATTACTATAGGGTTTAGTCGGGTCGGTTTTGTTGCTGGTCATTGTTGACGAACAGAATTTTATAGGGTTTGAGAATAGGGTTTAATGTTTGCGAGTGACGGCTGTTTGTTTTGGTTCGAGCATACTCTCTGATACCATATTAGAATTGGTATTTTCTTATTCTTGAATGAACAAATACAAAGGAATAAATAAGAGAACAAATCTCTAACAATGGAAACAAGAATAAGCAGGGAATGATATATGAATATATGCAATAATATATGCATAATATTTGGTAAATAATATCTCTTCCATTACGAATTCAAGTTATGAACGTAATCCAAGAGCTACAACGAAGAGAATCCATCTCAACTAATAATGTCAGTCGAACATATTACTACTATTAAAACTAACGGTTAGGAAAGGTGTGGTGTTTTCGTTTAGTTAAGTTATGATATAGTTATAACATTAACATATTACTTAAAAAATATTCAAAGTTACATGTGGGCCGCCAACTTGTCGATACATCAACATAACCGGTGCAAGTTTATTTGTTTTAGCATCATATGATCAATTTTTAAAGTTCCGTATATTAAAATAGAATCTGAAGTTAACAAATTATATATAGTCAAATACAATAACACAAATTGATGTGAAGTTTCAAACGGATTTATAGTTAACTTAGAGAGTTAACTTGTACTGTTTGTAAATTTGTAATACCTTTAGCTAAATCTAACATTATTAATCATAAAACGGATTTATAGTTAACTTAGAGAGTTAACTTGTAGTACTGTTTGTAAATTTGTAATACCTTTAGCTAAATCTAATATTATTAATCATAGTACATAAAAGTTATGTATCACGACTTAGATACCATTAATGTGTTTTGAGCATATATTTTTTTGTGTATGAGAGAAGGACTTTATAGTTAACTATGCTTAAGTTATATCAAACCAGATTCAGTAACCTTTTAAAAAGTTTTTGTTTGAGTAAAAAATGATCTGTGAGTTCGTCCTAATATTAAAAGTGAATAATATTAGTTGATACGAACTACGTACCAAATATCATCGTTAGCTTTAGTTGTTAACCATCAAAAACTATCTTTTTAGACTTAGTGTTTTGTGAAGTAAAAATGAGTATAAGTGTCCACAATGTTTGATAACAAATTATTACAGGTTTAAAAGAATATATTAAAATTTTATTGTATTAGTAATTACAAGTTCTTTTAACGTTGGAACAAGCAAACCATATGGCAGACATGACATCTAACATGGGTGGGGTGGGACCAGATAGTCCAACACCATTGTATCATATCCTACAATATCAATATCATGATTAAGTTTACATTAAGCTATTATTGATATCTTGATCCGTAATTTTAGTTCTTGTATATCACACTGTCATGCTAATTAATTGTACATAACAAATTTTAAATAACAATATAATAAAAGTTAGGAAAAGGCGGGGTATGTACTGTGTATCACATTAAAGCATAATCAAGTATTTACGTGGTCTTTAGGATATGTTTAGTGTAAAATCGTGATAAGGTTTAACGAATGCAAATGCTATTTTTATATCGCGATGTTGACCGATTATAAATCACCCCCCCCCCCCCAAAAAAAATTGTTATGTAATAAATGTGTCTTTTGCATATACTAAATCGTGTATTATAAATTTTAGATAATCATGAGAAGCACTTAAAATTTGTGTCTACAAAAGATATATTAAAATTTGTATGTAGCAAAGATATATTTGTGGAGAAATAAATGTACTTAAATAACCGATTTGTATATCACAATTAAACAATATATATAAACATGTCTTATATGATTCATATAGTTACATATATTGTTTTAAAGGTGATCATAGACCCAATATACAAAACAATGAAACATCTTTTTAGACATAATTTTCTGTACGCTATTTCTTTATTTTTACTTCAAGATATGAAAGATTCCTTTAGCTTTGTTGATTATCCCAGATCAAGGTTTTAAATTATTCTGAGACTGAGTAATCTAGTTTTCTGTTTTTCATTAAAACTGAAGTAAATACAGCACTAAAAGTGTTTTAAGGAAATTTATTTAATTTTATTTATCTCGTAATAAAACTAATGTCTCGGTCATACTTCTGTACGAAAAGTGAATATGTGATTGCAACTTGCATCTACCTGAAGCAAATAAAATAAGACAAATATTAAGAAACAACAAACAAAATGATGTACGTTTTTAAACTACTAGTAAATTATAGATACAAGTGAAACAATTATTCTGCAATGAATTACAAAATAATATTTGACTATTTTTAAACAATGTTGGAGCGGAAACATTTAAATCAGAGCGAAAATCAGCAATTAATAGGGACGGCGAGAGTCGTCCCTTCTAAAGATGTTTACGTGTTGAGAACCATATGTGTTATGTTAAAGTCATAATTGGCCATTCGTAGTTGTGACTAGTTCACTTGTACATTATAGTTTAGTTGCTTGTACACAGTGGCGAAGCTTGGCAAGTTCGTCGGGGGGTGGGGATGGGAGCTGGGCCCAAATTTGCAGTCGAAAACTGGTAAATTTATAATACGTATAAAAATTTTTGGACAAAAACAAGTAAATTTACACAACTGCGCCAAAACACAGGGGGCAGGGCCACCCCCAGACACTCACTAAGCTTAGCCATTGATTGTACATAGCAAGTCCGTTCACTCATACGGTTAGATTGTCATTTTTGAAACATATTTTAAAGCATTGGTAAACTTTTGCTAAGATGTGGCATGACAATGAAACTAGAGGGACTACTTGTGCCAAATTTTGTTCTCAATTTGTTGGACTCTCGTTTACAATCAAATTTGGGATTAGAGTTCATATGATTCAGTTGTCTAGTAATCTGATTGTGTCCAAATTACTTTTGTACTTGTTTACAATTCATAATCGTTAGCAATAATAATCGTTCATTGACTCAACTTCATTGTTCTTATGTTAAATCATAACAGTATGACACATGGAATGCATGTAACCAGCCTAAAAATACTTTTGGACAAAATGAGTATCAATCTCAGACCCACAAATATATAGGTGGATGTCATGACTCATGTCAAGTTGCTGGTAAGATAAACTTTGTGAACATTGTCACATTGGGGTAGACGAGGTGGTGTTTCAAAGATTCATTCAGAGAGGATTTTGGCATGGTACCGAAATGGCCAGCATCGTGTTCCCGTTCATCTTTCACCATTTTTTCTGATCTCTAATCTGTTATTCATTTCTTCTTTGTTTTACATGGATTTAGCATCACCAACCCGCTCAGGATGCTTTTTGACGGGGCGTGTTCCCGTCGGTACGCTCTCGTCTAGAGCCCACTCTGTCCACCGACAATAAAGGTGTGAAGTAAAGGACAATGAAGCCTAACGAGAATAGCTACAACGACAACGACAATAGATACCCAATGATGATCAACTTCAACAATAGATTGACGAATAATAGCATGGTGTTTCAAGAATAAAATAAGTTTTTTTTAAGCATACAATATTTGGAACGACGTGTTTCTTGTAACCTCTCATATTTACAACTGAATATACTACGGAGTTGGACGTGGATGATAGAATAATTGTTACGATCTAAGCTAGGTGCCATGAATATATATGATAAATTTCTAGTAAACATAATGAACATTGATTAGTATAAGAGATTAAATGTTGTACAGGAAGTCCATTTTTATTTACATTTACACAACCATTAGCAAATTATTAAAATCTATTAATTAATTACTAGGTAATGCCAACATAAGAAAGTATGAAACTATTCCAAATAATAATAATAATAATAATAATAGATTAAATGTTAGTTCAAGCCGTTTTTCTTTAACTTGACCTCATTGAGATAAGTTTAACTTTAACCAACAATTAGCAAATTATTAAAAAATATTTAATAGTTGTCCATTAGGTAACTAGGTGATGTCCACATGAAACTATTCCAAATGTATATACGTGTCCAATTTCCACCATTTTAGTTTATTACTTATTAGGAAATTACTTGTAATTTACGTAATATGATAATCCACATTGTTAGTGCCATATGTTTAGTTCGAAAGAAAACCCTAGCATTACTAATGTCTTATGAAGGTATAAAAATAAAAAAGAGTTTGTATAGAGTATAGAGTACGTGCATATCATAAAAAGTGTATTGAATAGGTATATAACGGGTAAACGAGCATATGACCAGTGGCGGAGCCACATACATACCACCGGTTCGGCCGAACCCGGTAAATTTTCGGTTTTATATGTAACCTATAGGTATGAATTAACGAGCGAACCCAGTATCATGTTAAAAAAATCTTCGAACCCAACAAAAAAAGCCCAAAGTTACTAATAAAATGGGTTAATAAGCCCAACCCAATTAGCATTAACAAAAATACATAAATAAAAATTAAACTTAAAAAAAACAAATAAAAACAACAACAACAATGGTTCAATTTCTTATCTCTCGAGTATTGACCAGGTCGTGTCACACCCCAACCTAAGGCAGAATATGCCGGGGCACAACATAATTGTATCATAGCTCAAAAGACATTAAAGTAAATACACGTGTCAATATCTAAATTATTTATTTCATATAATTCAAGTACGCAAAAACACAAACATTGTCTCGAATTTAAATAAACGTTACAACTTAAATAAATAAGAACAAAATCCATCTTTATCACTCATGCAACCTAAAGTACATCTACTCTTTAATCTCTTGCTTCATCCAATATAGTTACCTGCGCCATGCGTGAAAATACATAGTTTGTCAACATAAAGTTGAGCAAGTAATCACGGTTTTTGAATACATAAAATATTAAAAATGACAATTCCTTGCGATGTTAATTGAAATCTGGTCCCTCATCTTTGGTCAAGGGTGCGAAGGAGGTTAAAGTTTAGTTTAGGGGTTACTTTGGCAATTCTTTGATAGTTGATATGAACAAATAAACAATTAAATAAACAAACAAATAAAAAAAATTGGTCAGGTTTTAAAATCCGAAATTTAACGAATGTTACAAGTCGGAGGTCCAGACTATCATCGATTCACCTCCTTCGCTAGTGTCCTTCGCCTTCAAATGTTCAATTTTTACTAGGTATGTAAGTATGTTAACTCTTAAACAGATGAATGTTTAAAAAAACAAAGATCTTCATATTGTATAGGGCCATAATTCGAGTATTCGAGAGTATTGTTGAACCCATATAAAATATTCATATTATATAGTGCCATAATTTTTTTTATCTATCTAGATGCTAGTTGCTCAATTATATTAAAAGATCTTTTAAACGGGTCAACAACGGTCGGCCGATTCTTTCTATGATTACTGCAAGCCTTTAAGATTTCAATTGATCATTCGATCCGGACCTCACGACGGATCTTTCTTTGATTTTGATTTTTAAATAGCCAAATCAAGTATGAGTAAAAAGACAAGGTTATTTTCTATTTTTTGCTTATCTAATCTTGCAAAAAAAAAGGTTGAAAACAAAGAAACATCTTGGATATCCGTTGGTCCGTCGTTTGTTGAAACTAGCATTAGTTCTACCAGTTGCATGGCAAGTGTTGAGAGACGTTTTTCTTCAATGAAGCACTAGACGGATTTGCGTAATCGGATGCTGACGGTTATATAAACGATGCTTGCATTTGAAAAAAAAAGTTCTTTTTGAATGTCGCGATTGAAGATGTTATGAATCGTTTTCAAAATATGAAAACACGTATGGAACAATTGTAATATGTAATATATTTTTTATTTAATATGACTTTGTATTTCATTGAATGTTGACGATTTACTTTTGTTATGATACTGATATTGCATTTTATTTGTTTGACTGACCGACCGACCCAACCCGACCCATCTGGGCCCGAAAACTTGACACCGGAAAAAAAAAACGAGCACCGAAAAATTCTGAACCCATAGAAAAAGATTCCTGACTCCGCCACTGCATTTGACACTATATAGCGGGTAAACCTTACACTATCGGTTATGGTCCTTATGGACATAACAAATGCTAAATTTTAAAAATCATCCGATCTTAAAAGACCATCAACATGTAGTGATCATCGCTTTGTCAATGGACTAACAATATGTAAACCTTTTACTTAAAATTCTAAAAGATCACTAAATATGAAAAAATATATTTTTTTTTTTATTAATTAAAGTTCTATTGTTTTGCACTTGGATTCCATTAAAAAAATCTTGAATCGGAAATTATTGTAATCAAACAAACATCTTGATTTAATCATGCAATACTAATCAAGATTTAATTATTTTATATAGCAATAAAAAATGCACGGTGTAGCATAAGTGAGCATAACATGATATAAAGACAACCGCATGCATGTGCGTTTTGGCCTCATTATTTCCAACCGGAATCTGGCCGGCTCAGCCTCTCTACGGTGGTTCTTGGGTGTCTTGTTTTATTTATAAATACAATTAAACCAACACCTCATTTTCCATACAATAACCTCTCTAAATTTCTTCATTCAATTCTCTCCCATCTTTGTAACATGAAAATCTCTATGCTAATTCTCTTGTTCACCGCAACCCTTCTCCACGCTACGACTACCAGCTACGACGGTTGGCAGAGTGGCCACGCCACGTTTTATGGCGGCAGTGATGCTTCTGGAACAATGGGTATGTTTTAGAGCTTTTATGTACGTTGTTATTTCTATTTCTAAGTTTTAAGTAAATGAACTCTTAACGTTTTTCATAAACGGTTTGATGGTAAGTTTATATATTGATATATTTAATAAATGGGCTTACATATAAAAAAAATAAAGTTTATTCATTTGTTCAAACGAAAGAGCATGGAGTCATGTCCTGTGAAATCGTTCAAATCATGATTCTCATTGACCATGTAAATGTGATTACAATAAACTATTTATAGGCAACTAAACATATACGCTAACTACTAAACATATACGCTAATATAGGCAAGCATATATGTACATATACGCTACATATCAAACATATACAGGAAGGAAAACACTTATACGTTACATATCAACATCCTGTTTATATATTTATGTACGTTCGTATACCCTTTTTTGTAATTGTTCATTTGCATTCATTCGTTTACATATACGTTTTAATTTCTTTTACTAGTTATTATTTAATTTACTTGGCTCTTCATTTCTTGGTTTATGTTTGTTCTTTTAAGCCTGTGTATGTTCGTTTATAACATATTAGTAAGTGAATACAACATGTGTTTGTTTTCATAAAAAAATTAGCATGAACAAGAAAATCCATTCATTTAATTATACGTGTCCTTTCTTTTGTTGGTATCCATTCACTTAGTTTTTCCTGGAATAATTTTACATAAAAGTGTGAACATATTGGTAACGAAAATAGTAATTGATTAATTGTTTGCAAGTATATATGCAGGGGGAGCTTGTGGTTATGGAGATTTGTATAGCCAAGGGTACGGCACAAACACTGCGGCACTTAGTACCGCACTTTTTAACAGTGGATTAAGCTGCGGGGGTTGTTACGAGATGATATGCGTGAACGATCCGCAGTGGTGCCTCCCTGGATCGGTCATCATCACCGCCACGAATTTCTGCCCGCCCAACTTTGATTTGCCGAGCAACAATGGTGGGTGGTGCAACCCACCACTCCAACATTTTGACATGGCTCAGCCTGCTTTCTTGCGTATTGCTAAGTACAAAGCTGGAATTGTGCCTGTATCTTACAGAAGGTAAACTAAGGGTAATTTAGTTACTAATAATTATTGAACATAAGACAACACCAACCTAACATGAAATTCGTGGCTTTTTAGTTCGGATCAATATGACGGGTTCATGGTTGACTCATATAACCACTTTTATTCTTTTTTTTTAACTTTTAAAACTTGTTTTATACCGCAATTTATATGTATTAGATTTTATAGTTTAAACATTGTTTTATGCATGTTTTTATTTTTGGTTTTAAAATTGTAAATGAAAATAATAATACGGCAAAAAAGAAATTTCGGGTTGAATATGTTGTGTTAATGTCAACCTTGCGAATGCACATGGCGTTTACCTGTTCATGTGTCTTACATAATTTTCAGTTTCATCTATTGTCCAAGTTCGGCCCACAAACTCGAACTGTTTGACACGTTATATTAAACTATAACGATAGTTTATTTATTACTAGGGTAACTAAAATCCCATGTAAACCGATAAAACTGGAACGAGTTGTGATCTGTTTGAATTGAACGAGTTTTAATCATGTAGGGTCCCATGTGTAAAAAGAGGAGGAATAAGGTTCACCATGCATGGTCATGCATACTTCAACTTGGTTTTGGTCAGCAACGTCGGCGGTGCAGGGGAGGTTCATGCGGTTTCAATCAAAGGGTCCAAAACAGGGTGGCAAGCTATGTCACGAAACTGGGGTCAAAATTGGCAAAGCAATTTGTATCTTAACGGTCAAAGTCTCTCCTTTAGAGTCACAACAGGTGATGGAAGAACGACTACAAGCTACAACGTGGTTGGTGCGGGTTGGCAGTTCGGCCAAACTTATCAAGGGAACCAATTTTAACTTTCTAAAACCATTTGAATTTACTACCATCTTTAAAAACATGACAAATATACTTCATATTTTTAAAGACGGTGGAATTAAAATGCATGCAGTACAACTCGAGTATGTGCCTCCAACCCCTCTATGCTAACATTATGTACGAGTTGCTTGTTATACATTCGTTTTGAGATTTTATTGGAAAGTAGCTTTTGTTTAGGTAAACTCGAAGATAAATCCGAATTTGTACGATGTTCATTGTTTTTTGTGTCGTTTTTCTGGTTGGTCGTGAAGCAGAGGTGTTGATTAACATCCGCTAAACGTTGTATTCAAGATGTCTCTATAAATGTTGCTTTATGATATGATCATATTATCACTTTATTCAGTTTGAGCCTTTCATTTATACATGCTTTTTAATCAAGACCCTGATAAACGCTGTAGTGTGCCAAGCTTACATGAGTTACATGCCGAATTGATAAACCTAAATAAGAGCAATATTTATTCGTGTCAAAAGGATCAACCGTATCCCATACACCACTGCAAAAGCCGATTCATTTTGTCGTTATCAGTTAGTTAACATGATTTACCGTATTCTGAAACATTGAAAAACATAGGCTTGTCAAGTTATCAATGCAGCCGTGAAAAGATACAACAAAAGACAAACAAATCATTTGAACCTTATGGAGTAATTCCTTGGGTATAAAACTGAAGGAAATATGTATAAGTGGATAAACTCATTAAGTTCCCGTTGAAACAGGACTCACAGAAGAAAAAACACTTTCGTTTGTAGGTTATAACGTAACATTCGGATATATTATTAGTAAATGGATAATTAATAAGTCTACAAGGCTAATTATAGACTTTTAAATAAATGTGCTTAATACAAGATTATAGGCCTTAAGGGAGGGTCGTTGGTATACACACCAAGGGCTTGTGGCGTAGTGGTAGGAGGCTAGGGTTCTCCAGTGGAGACTCAAGTTCAAATCTCAGTTGTATCACTTTTGGGTGGATATTGACAATGAAGGATTTCAGCTAGATATTGTGCAAAGATTGTCAGTTCGAACCTAAGCCCACCCTGGTTTTCATCACACCGTGTGTTATGGCAGAAAGTTCTGCTCTTGTGGTGATACAACGAATGTCAAGTGGCAGTCGGCGGTATGGTTTACCGAGGGAACGTCCAAACCAAACTCTGAAGTCAGCGTGAGTCCGATTAAGACAACATAGCCTGGCCAAAGTGTGACATCGAGGCTCTCCAAATTTGGAGAATGCGGTAGCCTAAATACAAGAAAGTCGTTGTTCTAAAATAAATAATTCTATAAATGGCAATAGTATTAGCTGGCATCCTAGTTGGCTACTCTAGTTTAATGGCATGTGGAAGAATGGTTTTGCTTTAATAGTATAGATAGATTAAGGTGATTATATCTAATGTATTGGATTAGGAACGTTGCTTTTGTTCTTTTTTACCCCTTAAATAGTATATGTTCGTTTGCGTTCGTAAACCGTTCCTGAAAAAGTTCAATTCTTTAACGAATGAAGATAAACAAGATTTTCCGTTCGGTTAACATGAACAAGTTTAATGCTAAACAAACGAACATGAATAAGGCTTCGTTCAATGCATGTGTTTACAACCCTACTCAAGGAAAATATCGTCATAGAAAAGTATTCTCACATAAAGTATCCGCATAATGATGATGATTTTTGGACTTTTTAATATTACGTTAGGGGGGCGGTGTGCATACTCACAAAGATTAAAAGAAATAAGATAATTGTTTTGGCTTCTTGCCACTTATGATATTGGTAATGATTGTGTAATTAAGTTAATATTATGATGTGGCAACAACAAAAGGGTTATGTTTACGAAAGATAAAGTGGTAACTAGAATAAGTCTTGGTATGTAAAGTGGGATGTACAATATGCAAAGGTGAACATAGTGAAGAAAGATAAAGTGGTAACTAGCATAAGACCTGGTATGTAAAGTGGGATGTACAATATGCAAAGGTGAACATAGTGAAGAAAGATAAAGTGGTAACTAGCATAAGACTTAGTATGTAAAGTGGGATGTACAATATGCAAAGGTGAACATAGTGAAGGTCTGAGAACCTTACATGTGTTTACCTTGTACTACTAGTATGTATGATATGTGTTAAAAAGACAGTGGTCTAAATTTAATCAGCTTTAATGGTTTTCATTATGACTAATTTACTCAATGTGACTAGCTTGAAATACTAATAGTTCATCAATTATGTTATATGTCACAACAAGTCCCTAAGCACTTGTTTAATTAAGGCGTTTCATTCCAACCGTTGCAACTTATTTAATTAAGGGGTAAATAGATTGAAAACGAAAAATATATATACAAAAATTCATATACCACTTTAAGGCTTTAATTGACACCTATCTTCTGATTCTTGAATAGAACCAACTTGTAATGTTGTAAATTTTATCAACTTTTTCGATCAAAAACAACTTAATTCACTTCATTTCGAATCTGTCAGAAATTTGCTGTTTTGGAATGTGATCAGACTTCTGACAGACACTCAAAACCATAAAGATCTAACAACTTCTACAGCAAAAATCTCATAGTTTATTATTTTTACCTTAAACTTTCACTTTGTTGACCTAGAAAAAGTCAAAGGCCTGGCAAACTGAACCAGATTTGCTCAAATGCTTTAACAATTACATCATGATACTCATCTGAATTCAAAGAAAGATACCAACCCAGAAGCTCTTCCAAATCTTTATCTGATCTGATGTTGTTTTCAGTTATCATCTCCATCATCGACTGCATGAAATCTTTTTCAGGATCGTACGATGATTTCACAACTACAAGACTTTCCGACAAGTTTTTTGTCTGGTCATATTTTTTAACAATTCTTTTACTCTTTGCTCTCAGTTGTTTCTTGCCGAAAACGGATGATTTTTGGTTTCTTGAAGCAGGGTTTGCCGGTTTTGTTATGATCGGAGGGAGTTGAAGCTCTAAATCCGGACGGGTGCATGAAGTGAGTCGTGACTCGGAGGAGGGAGATTGGGTTGATTCGTGTTTCGGTGAAGGTTTATAGATGGTTTTTCGGTTGAGTAGTGTTGATCTTTTTGTAGGTTTTGTTGGTGTGTTATGGGAAGCTTTGTGAATGGAGTTTTTTGGATGATGCAAATGGTGGTTTTCTGGTGGTGGTGGTGGGGCGGTGGTTGAAGAGGAATGATGAGAACTAGACGGTGGCTTCTTGTGGTGGTTGGTGGTGGTGGTATTGCTCGTGTCTTTGAGCTTGTGAAACCAAGCACTTGGGATCATATCTGATAATCTAAACCTGTAATTCCCCATTAAGTCCTAACACCTTTTTTCTCTTTCACTCTCTCTTTATGTATCTTTTAGAATGAGTTGGTTCATTATATGTAGGTACACTACAGAGACGAAGGTTCTTTTACTTGTATTCACAGCTAGTTACTTTAAATGAGTTTTAAGTGTTGCGTTGGGATGTGGTGAGAATTTAATCGGTATCGGATCAGTTCATCTAGGGCGCCTAAAATCTTAGAGACGGTCTTGGTTAATGGCCAATTAGTCACAGATTAAAATTTATATGTATTATAAAAACTTTTTCGATGAACATTAGCCTACGATTTCATTTTTAAATTTCAATTTAATCTCTTATACTATAAATAATATATTTTTAACACATTCCATTTTATTTTTCTCTAATAGCTTTTCTTTGATAATTTTTTAAAAAAACATTCTAAAAACACAACTATATTTATAAAAAAAAATCTCAACATTTTAAAATAGATCTTAGAGCATTCTCATCCAACCCCTCATATTATGTGATGGGTGTTTTTATAATTTAGAGAGTGATTCATGGTGTTGTGAGTGAAGAGTTTTTATATTTAGAAAAAATAGTGATTTTTCTGTATATTTGAAAAGTTACTGTTCATCCTCTATAATTTTTTAATATATTTTGAAAGTAGTTGTGAGTGAAGGAAAGAAAAAAGGTAATGATAAAAGGTATAAAAAATATTATTTAATTGAAATTGAGAGATAAAATAAAGTGAGTTTTAGTGTAATTTTTTATTTGAAGATAGGGAGTGGGATGCGAATGCTCTTGCTAAAAACAAAGTTACACCAAAAATAAAGTGCTTCTTTGTAGTTTGTTTGTATCCTACATGTGCATAATTCCCATCTCATCATTTTCCCGTGGCATCTCATGAGAAGAACTTACCAGTTTTAGTCTAGGGTGTTCTTCGGGTTAGTTTTTCGGATTTCGGGTTTTTTGGTTGGGTTCTTCGGGTTTCAAAGTTTTAAATCCAGACCCGAAACCCAACCCAAATCTCTCACGCTTTCTTCGGGTTCGAGTAATTCAGGTTCATGTTTTTTCAGGTTGGATTAATCGGGTTTTGAGTCTCCTAGGAGAAAAAACATATTGTTAAATTTAAATGTAAGATATTCTTCTTTACTCGTTAACAAAACAAAAATAAACTGATAAAACATCTACAAAGAGTTAAATTTTACGAAGTTCAACCACAATAAACAAGACCGACATAATCGTCTTGAATATGCCGTGATTAAGGCGTTGAATTATAGTTGTTTTTAGTCATAAATTAAAACATTAATAAACAATAAAAAAAATCGATTCATTATAGGTGCAACGAGAACAATCAATTTGGACTAGATTCTGATAACGTCAGCGGCTAAGGCTTAGCCTACAATACCTAAAAATATATATGATTTTAAAACTAAAAGTTTATTTGGGTTTTCGGGTTGACGCGAAACCTAGAATTTGGACCCAAGAACCAAACCGAATTACTTTGGTTCAGGTTCGGGTTAGCCTTTTCTTGGGTTCGGGTTTCTCGGGTCGGGTTAGTTCAGGTTCGGGTACATGTCAAAAGTGACAACCCTATGTTTTACTACAATTTACACAACAACTGGAATTTGGGACTTAGGGTAGTGCTCAACATACATGAATAAGAGACGGAATGGAATGGACTATTGTAAACGAATGAAAAAACGAGTGTTTAGTTGGTTAATAAAATAGAATCAGTCAATAACAGTTAACAACAAAATTAGCTTATCGACTATGCTATAGGTATTTGTAGTTTCCATTCTAAAAAGATAGAATAAAATAAAGTTGTGATGTAAAAAAGAAAACGCAATGAACTCACCAGCAGCACTAGTCTTTACTCAATTTAGCCTAAACACCAAAGGTTCAAGCTGAAGTCAATGAGTGTGATTCTCATGATACAGTATGCAACTAAACCACCCAATATTCAATTCTAATTAACAAAACGTAAGACTAGTATTCATCTTGACACGTTTAAAACAAAAGGTGGTTACTCAATTTCAACCCCACCTACAATTACACCTTTAACTTTCATATCAACACATTCAAATTGTACTTTTAACCAATTTTCATCAACTATTGATGGTTACAACCCAAATTTCATTCGAAATGTGTGAAAAGATAACATTTTGAGATGTACCAGACAACCGCCATGCGCACTTTTCCAACATAGACGTGTAACTTAAGATGTCACAGTAAGTAAACGCGATTATGTAGCACTACAAATTCCCATTTCCATATTTTTAATCAGAAAAGTTAAAACAAGTTTACCAAATTAAACTTACTCGACAAATATTAATCATTGAGTATGATCTTTGTAAGTTATTTAGATGCTTTAAAAGTCATAAAAGTTCCAATTCCAAAATTTCATGTTTTGGGTATTGGAAAAACCCGGTTCCGGAAATCGGGTATAACTGGGTACAAATCGGGTTCGATTTTGGTACTGAAATGCATACTCCTATCCATACCCTGCGGGTAGGGACGGGTTCGGGTATTAAAAAAACCCAGTTCCGGGTTTTTTTCCGGGTCCAGTTCCAGGTTTGGGTTTTTGTGCACCTCACTTTAATATTTATCCACATATTATACCAATTTTCACAATAATTAAATTCGACTCATGTCATCATTTATAAATGATAATTTATCATTTTTTTAAAGAAACTGTTCCAAAAATAACATTAGAAAATTGGGTACCCACACAAAGTGCATTTGTATTAGAATGATACATGGTACTATATGAATATGATAAATGAAAGTAGTTCATACAAGACCTAGAATAAAATCACACAAGCAAAAAATGGAAGTAACATATTCATATGTAACAAAATCAGATACCTTGAAGAGCTGAAAATCCAACTCATGGCAACTGTTCCTGCTGAGGTGGCACTGACCCTACTTGCTCCGCTTCAGGTATATGCTGGCATGGCTCATCCTTAGGTTGCCATGTCCAAACAATATCTTGAAGTCGCGGTCTTAACCCCTCGTTTAAAACCTTCTGATATTCCAAAGTATCTCCATTAGATTTCTTCACTTCAACCATATGAAACGAGTGAGTCAACTTGAACACCTCAGCATCAATCGCCAAAATTCCCTTTTTACCCTCCTTTATCGCTTCCAGTTTCAACAGTCCCGCTTCACGTTTACTAATCTTCATCTTCAAAAGTTTAGCAACTTCTTCAAGTTTAGATATGATAACCGACGCAGGTTTCCATGATGTAAATCTCGCTTCTTTTTTTCGACCGCGATCTTCAAACAGCGCGGTCAAGTCAAACCCAGGAGAAAGGGCAATTATGTCAAACGCATTTAAGTTAGGCGGCCTTATGACTTCTTGTTTTTCCTCAGAACAAGAAGCTCTATCGGAATCCGTGTTTTCGATCTCATTTCTCAGTTTTCTAACATTTGTGCCTTTTTTAAACCACGGGCTTTCTTTAATTTTCGCAATCGTGATTTGTTGTGTCGGGTTCGGTTCCAACATTCGCATAAGTAAACGCTTTACTTCGGGTGGAAACCAATTCGGACATTTGAATTCTGCTTTGCCAATCTTTCTATACATTTCCATCAAATTCGAATCATGAAACGGAAGATGACCCGTTAATAACACATATAAGATGACCCCACACGACCAAATATCAGCTTTATCCCCATCATACCCTTTCCTGTTAATCACCTCAGGTGCCACATAAGCAGGGGTCCCACATGTCGTGTGAAGCAGCCCGTCTTGATGTTTAGATTCAGCAAGAGCACTCAACCCGAAATCAGAAACTTTCAAATTATCGTTTTCGTCTAATAATAGGTTTTCAGGTTTCAAATCTCGATGATAGACCCCTCGGCTATGACAAAAGTCAACAGCATTTATTAACTGTTGGAAATATCTGCGAGCTGTTTGTTCTTTTAACCGTCCTTTGGATACTTTGTCAAAAAGCTCACCCCCTTTTGCATATTCTAAGGCGAAATATATTTTGGCTTTTGTGGCCATGACTTCATAAAGTTCTAAAATGTTAGGGTGTTTGACCAGTCTCATAATAGATATCTCTCTCTTGATTTGATCGGTAAGCCCAACGCATAAGACCTTTTCTTTGTCGATTACCTTAATCGCGACACTTTGGCCCGTCCGCGTATTTCTACCGTAGTATACTTTTGCAAAGGTCCCTTGACCTAATAATCTCCCTAACTCGTATCTTTCCATCAAAACACTCACTCTGGTATCCATACTTGCCGTATCTTTTTGTACCTTATAAGTTCTTAACACACGAAACTAACGGGAATTAGAAACTAGAAACTAGAAACTAACAGTTGATATTATTAATGAAGGAGATTAACCATCTTCACACAGATCATGCACCAAAGAACTAGAAGCACTCGTTATGTGGCCTCGGGCAGTGGCGAAGAGATTTGACGAGCTGGACAAGATATTGCCGATCTCATCGAGGATAAAGATGGTGAGTTTTAAAGACGTAGAATCACAGTGGAGTTTGAAAATGGGCTTCTTGTGCTTCACACACATCTTTCAGCATTCCTTAAGCTCCCTTTGGAAAGTCAACAAGATTATAGTGAGAATATGAACATGCTTGCAGTTGCAGACGAAGGAAATCCTGAAAAGTAAGAACATAAAGATGACAAATTCGAACAATCAAGCATGACCATCAAAATTTAGTACGTTTCGGCTTCTAAATCAATAATATCATATACCTAACTCCCTTTGAAAAATCAACAAGATTACGAGGACGAAAAGAAAACAGAAAAATTATGAACAATCAAGCCTGAACATCAGAAGAAAAGAATAGTATAATACCTTGCTAAACCATTACAATAAAGTGAAAGTGGTAGGTAAAGGGGACATGTTTGGGCTTCTAAATGAATAATATCATATGCCCTATTGAAATAATTCAAATGAAGAAGATTTTAGAAGCATTGAGGTGAAATTTATTTATTTATTTTAACCTAAATAGAAAATACCTAAACCTAAAACACAACAAAAACAATACAAGTTTATGACGTTACGGAACCGAATTTCAACACGAAACGGTTCCGTGTAATTGGATTACAGATACAATCAAAGTTGAAGCAACAATTTCACAGATCGATTACTCGTACGCGAATCGGAGATCGTAATTGGAGATATTTTCATGGTGGCTAAGAGTACCGTAGATTCGATTAGAGGTTGAAATTAAGTAACAGATAGTTGAATAGAATAGAGTAAACATCTAGCTCGAGATAATAATAATTATTATTATTATTATTAAGTAGATGAATAGAAATCGAGTTTACCTGGTGGTGCTGGAACAGTTGAACCAAGTCTTCTTTTTATTTTATGATGAAGAAAATCTGAGACTGTTTAGTCGTGATAGATTGAATTCAAATGGGTCCCGAATATTCTATTTTCATTTATTTTTTTTAATTTAAATATAATATACATAGATTTATGATGTTCTTCTCTTTCGATTCTCGTTCTCGTTGTAAAGTAAAGCAAATTGCTTTTTATCCAAATGTTTAAACAGAGTATTGTTTTAAAAACAAAAGTGAATTTCAAATTCAATGTTTTAAAAATATTAGGTCATTCCTCAAATGTCTTTTTGTGTGAGACAGGATTCAGTTATGTCACTCTCAAACAATGTGTGAAGACTAGTTTGATAACCAAACTATATTCCCCCCACCTTCAAGGATTAGTCGCTCTAATACTGAGTATCTTTATAATGAGTTTGCTAGGGTAAATGATGTGGAAGGTGTCCACATCATCATTGAAGGTCAATTGGTTCCGCAGTCAACCAAGTTCAAGTACTCATAATCTGTTGTACAGAGCAATGGGGCATATATATTGATGTTGCACACCGCATCCAGGTAGAATGGTGTAGATGGAGAGCGGCTACAGGGGTATTGCGCGACAGGATATTCTCAAATAAGTTAAAAGGGAAATTTTACAGGATTGCAATTAACCCAGCGATGTTGTATGGAACAAATGTTGAGTAATTAAGCAGGCACAAGCGCGTAAGCTGGAGGTCGCAGGGATGAGAATGCTACAATGGATGTATGTGCATACAATGTTGGATCAAATATGAAACGACGTTTTCTGAGAAATGTTAGGTGTGACTAATATAGCTAATAAGATAAGAGAATGCAGATTCAAATGGCTTTGACATGTGAAGAAGTCAAGAAGATACAGACGACGACTTCTGTTAGATCAGTGAAAACCTCACTATAGATAGGAGGAGTAGAGGTAAACTCAAATTGAACTGAACGAGAGAATTAGGCTTGATTTGTTATATTTACGCCTTTCTGAAGACACGGTAAATGATTAGACTTCCTAAAGACGTAGAATGAAGGTGAACGATTTTTAGGGGAAGGGAATACTTTCTAGTTAGATATGTATTACAAGTTTTCATACTATCATTCTCTTATATTACTAGTTTTCTTACTACCTCTACTTATTACTATTATTAGTATATAACTAGGGCTTCGGCTCAAGAACACGAACTTAAAATCAACCAAGGATTGTTTATGAGATAAAATTGGGTTAGGGCTTTTCTTCGACATGATGAGAGGAAGGTGTGGTACTTGTTAATTGCATTTTTATCAAGTATATATCCGGGTAACCATGATTTCGAGCGGGTTTGAGTTAATTTCAAATTAGTGTAAATTGGCTGTCAATTAACATAATTAGACCATTATTGAGTGTGAACATGATCAACTAGCAAATAGGTATGACAGAATCCGTGACTTACAGCTTGATTCGAGGGTCGTAGATCAGGGGGGTTCGTTTGTCGACGGGAAGAAGGGAATGAAAAAAGTGTTTGAATGTTTTGCAATTTGGTCCCTGGGCTTTGGTTGGCTAAGCAGGTTAGGGCAAAACATAGTTAGGGGATAAAAATGTATATTTTCAATACTTTAATGCTTCGCTTACGAATAAATTCGAGTGACGCGTAAAGGATTTAAGGAAAAATAATGTTTCATCGTTTTTATTAAATGACGAAGAGCCGAATAATAACAATAAAAACACAAACTTACTTGAGGGTTGATGGAATAACTAGATGATTGATGCTTGAAAGACTGGTTTGACTTTTGAAAGTCAACCCTTGAAGAATACTTAAACTAAAAGCTTGAATTTGTCAAAATGTATGAAACTTGCACGTGAATGAACGAAATACAGAAGCTAGAGGTCGTGTGTTTATATAGGAATCAGCTTAGCTTCGAGTTTATCATGAATTTAGAGATAACCCAACTTTGAAAATTAAACAAGTGATAAGATGGTTATCAATTAGATATTAAACTTTGTTAATCCGGGATAAAGATTATCAATTTATGATAGGAAATCATCTAGGAATATTCTAGAGAATTTGAATATTAGACGAGATTAGGATGAAGATTGGATGCTAAACGAGTCAAAACAAACTAAATCACAAAACAGCTTATCTGCACATTTGGTGGCTCCGTGCTACGCGCCACCCCTAGACCACCCCCGTCGCGCTACGCGACGTGTAGGTTCACCAACTTTTCATTTTTTGTCAAATCTAGTCCATATGGTTTCCAGAAATGCGGTTTTAGCTCAAACTAAGTGATTTTAACAACGTTTTAACAAGTTTAAGTACCATAGCAATATAAAATGAATTAAACAACATAAAACACTAAATAAACACTCGATGTCATTAATTATAGAGATCCGAATACAAGCCCGGGACGGGTAAACAATTGCAAAAATAAACCGAAATTGACGAAAGTCACATTTGACGAACTTTTTGTTGATTATATTTTTTTTGAACGGCAAATTTAGGATCACTCACGGACCACTGGAGTATAGTACCAGCAGAACCACGCGATCATATCCATCTCCACTAGGCAATAATGCCTAACCACCAATTCAGGAGGAAAGCCAACAAAAGTTGGGAAAACCCCCTTTTTATGGGATTCGAACCCAGGACCTTATGGTCCCTAAGCCTTATCCCACCACCAAGATGCCACTAGCTTCAGTTTTATAATCTTTATTAATATGACTTGACTAGGGCCAACCCGAACCAGAGCGAAAAAAAATTATAATATGCTAATAGACAAACGACTCATAAATTTCTGCCCTCTATGAAAGATTTTTCTAAATTTCGCCATTGGCCATCGTAACTCAAAAAGTCGGAAGGTTGGGTTTTGGAGGTGTTGATGGAAACCTAGGACTTGATATATTCCCTATTTTCTAAGACATATGGGTCTCATTTAGCAAACAGGGGCATATAATTGTCTCGGGGTTTAGTTAATAACTTTTAAATTATGTGGTATAAGATATGGAATCAATCGGTCGCATTTAACCCGGCCGCAAGACTCAGCATGGCACATTATTTTCAAATGCTCATATTATCCGGCTCTCAGCTTAAAGAGAACCATAGGAAATAAAATTAGAATCTTGATGCGTAGAATAAGAAACATCATTCTACATTAAAAAAATGTGCACTGAAACAATTAATGGAGACCGAAGAAAAATATAACACCTTCAACTTTGAAGTTTGAATATTAAATTGATGAGAATCAAAATGATATGAATTAAGAACTGCAATAATAAAACCACCAATTTCTTTTTCTTCTTGAAGAGTATGTTGCTTCTTTCAATATAACTGATGCAGAATTATCTCCTAATTTAAATTTTGATTTTTATCATCTTTTAATATTTTGTGTTTATCTTGTTTTCAAGTTTATCTTATTTTAATTTAGTATAAGTTAGGATTGAATATTATGTATTTTTCAGTTTTGATTGAATTTTAATTATAAGAACTTTGTTCTTGAACTATTGGTTCATTTTATCGTCTTTGATTAATCATGAGTCTCTCGAGCCATTGATTGCTTCCGAAACTGCATCAGTTGGTATCAGAGCTTTTGGTTCTCAAATGGCTCAACGTGGAGGTGAATACTTGTTTGATCGTAGAGTCGCCGACAGAGGCAACGACAGAAGTATTTTCTATTCACGTGCTGATGGAGAAGATCAACGTCCTATTCGCAGAGTCGCCGGCCGAGGCAGCGGTGTAGTATGTTCTGACCCACGGGATCTTAAAAAGATCAAGCGACTACGACAACGAGTCCGCGATCTTGAAGAGATCCACCGGCTCCGAAAACGAGTCCGCGATCTCGAGTTACAACGGGAGATGTGCAAGACGGAAACCGAGTCAAGCACCGTCGTCTGGGACGAAGGTGGTGACAGAGAGCAGCAACCGTTTGGCCGTCAACCACCCCGGTTCTATGAACCGATTTATGAAGATGAATCTTGTCATGATGGTTTTTCGGAAGATGAACCTAAATTCGATGAAGACGGGATTAATTTTGATGAAGAAGAATGTCTATTTGTGCAAACCGTTCTTAACGGGATTACTATTCAAGAGAACGAGCCCATGAAAGAAACGGACGGTATGTTTGATTTGTGGCATAAAAATGTGGGTGTCAACTGTGTTGCTACGGTGGCAAACAATGGTAAGGTCGGTAATGATGAACTGGTTGTTGAGACGACAACAAAAATACAGCCAAGATACATGAGTGAATTGCAAGATGCATCGCAAACTTCGGGATCACGGGATTTGAAAGTTAAACAAGAAGATTATGGTTTGACTTTTGAATCACAATTTTTGGGATTTATCAAGGATGGACAGATTGGTTCGTAGCAAAATAAAGAGCCACAAGAGAACTGGGAAACTCGGTTGTTATACAAACCTCCTCGTGTTGATCAAAATCGGGAAAAAGGAGCCGATCTTTTCGACGTTCTCAAGACTCGAGGACGAGTCTTTTTCAAAGACGGGGAGAAGGAGGTGGAGAGACCCAACAACCCAATAGACCCAGGTGGTAAGAGTTTAGAGTCGGGTGAGGCGGCTTGTGAAGTTCAATTAGTTGAGCGGGTAAAGTTGAGAGCAAACACGAACCGTTGTAATGCTACATTCGACCGGGGTGGTATACGTTAGGAGTCGCGCGAGGCGTTTTGCAAAGTTGAATTGTTGGGGAATGTCATGAAGTTAATAAATAAGGAGCGCGTTGATGTTCCTTTCGATCCAAGTGGCTATGTGATCCTGAGGCAAAACTCGAGGAAGAGTTTTTTCGAAGACGGGGAGTATGATGCAGAATTATCTCCTAATTTAAATTTTGATTTTTACCATCTTTTAATATTTTGTGTTTATCTTGTTTCCAAGTTTATCTTATTTTAATTTAATGTAAGTTGGGGTTGAATGTTATGTATTTTTCAGTTTTGATTGAATTTTAATTATAAGAACTTTGTTCTTGAACCATTGGTTTGTTTTATCGTCTTTTATTAATCATGAGTCTCTCGAGCCATTGATCACTTCGTAAACTGCATCAATAACATATGCAACATATATGCCACAACATGTAACTTTAAGTAAACAAAAGCATATGTGATATATTGCCTAAAGTACATGTAGAATCAAGTGAGCACCAAATTGAGGTTGTAGAGTAGGCATTGCGTGCGGAGCATGCGAATATGATGGAGATAGCTCAAAAGAAAAGCGTTGCAAAATCATCGCAAGGGCCATTTTCGCTTCCAGTATAGCAAAATTTTGGCCAATACATATGCGTGGGCCACCACCAAATGGAAGGTACACATTTTGTCCCTTAGTAACCTTTGAAACACCTTCAGAAAACCTTTCAGGCCTAAACTCATTCACATCTTCACCCCACATATCTTTTTCGTGATGCAAAATTAATGCGTTTATTTGGATAAGGGACCCTGCAGGTAATGTTAAGTTACCTAATTTTGTTTCATCATGTACTAGCCGTCTAAGTATTGCTGCTGGTGAATATAGTCTGAGAACCTCGTTGAATATAATGTTTATCTGCGTACAATAGATATACAAGCAATTATACATATATTAAAGTTGCCATCATATCTAGTTTTAATCATTTAGTTGAAAAACTTACAACTTTTAGATGACTCAAGCCATCAATATCTGGATTTTTATCACCGAAGACATGTAAAACTTCGTCTCTAGCGCGTGTTTGCCATTCAGTGTGTTGACCTAACAAAATCATAGTCCAAACAAGCATATTTCCTGTGGTCTCTTGACCTGCAAAGTAGAAAAGTTTGCATTCTTCAATGACCTCTTCAATGGTTAATCCGAAATTGCTATTCCCATGTTGTTTGATTTCTTTGTAATTGGAATCCAAAAGGATGCCCAAAAGGTCATCATGGCTAGCTTCCCCGGCTTTCATCGCAGCAATTCGTTTATTAATTATGCCCTTTATAGAACCCCTTACTTGCTTGTCAATCTCTTTCATCCTCTTAGGGGGTGTTTGGTAGAGGGATTTGATTGGGGAGAAATGAAATTAGAAATATTTCTTTTGTTTGTTTTCCACTTTTCATTTCTATTTCTCTTTCTATTTCTCTAAAACTAGAGAATTCCATTTCTCTTTAAAACAAAGAGAAATCCATTTCTCAGCAGCCTCTTCATAGCATGTCACCACCTCGTCTCCGGCCACCACCTCGTCTCCGACCACCACCTCGTCTCCGGCTGCCACCTCGTCTCCAAGTCTGCAACCGCCACCTCGTCTCCAAGTCTGCAACCACCACCCCGTCTCCGCCGTTCGCAGTGGTGAACACAGAGATGGTAACCGGTTGTAGGTTGCAGGTGGTACGGGTGAACGGAGATTAGGGTTTCAAGTGGTGGTTCGTGGTAGGTTAGGGTTTTCAGATGGTCGGGTGATTGTGGTCGCAGGTGGGTGACAGTGGTGGTGGAAATCGGCGGTGGTTGCAGGTGGCTTCTGATTATCATCATCATCATCGCCACCACAACCACCACCACAAAATCTTTAAAGAGACAGTGATGACAGATCTGAGCCTCCTTTTTCTATATCTTATGTTCCAAAAATTTGAATCTTTTTAATTTCTTGTGTACTGTGGTTGAAGAAGGGGGTTTGGTGGCGGCGGCCGGTGGTGGTGGGCTGTGGTTGAAGAAAGGGCTTTGGTGGTGGTGCTGGTGGTGGTGGGGCTGTGGTGGTGGTGCTGGTGGTGGTGGGGCTGTGGTGGTGGGGCTGCGGTGGTGAGTGGTGTCAGGTTGGGTGGAGGTGGGGTTGGGTATGGTAGAGTTCTCTGTTTATTTTCTCGTGTACCAAACAAGAGAAATGATTCTCATTCTCCATACCAATTCTCTTTCTCTACAATTCCATTTCCATTTCTATTTTCTCTCCATTTCCATTCTCTGTACCAAACACCCCCTTATTGTTTCTTGTCGGTAAAAATCTATTAATTTATATTTATCAGTACAAAATTCTAGTAATATTACCTATTTTATGCTTCTAATATGTTTAGAAATTGGCGTGCTTTAATCCTGGAATGTAAACTGAATTTGTAGCCTTCATAACTAGCGCTGCTTGCTCTCTTTGAAGTTCAAAGATCTTTCTTCCCTCCTCAAAACTACTACCAAATGCGGTGCATGAAATTACATCACTTGAAAATGTTTGAAGATAAGGCCACACATCTACTTCACATGAGTTTTCTTTAGATAAAACTTTCTTCCAGTTTTGGATCATCTCATTGCAACTCACATAAAAGGCTGGTATCATGTGCTGCAAAAAATTATCATAAACTAAGACACGTTATATCATTCTTGTCAACGAAAAGGGAGTAACAAGAAAGTAACCTTTAGCTTCTCCACGTAGAAGGCGGGGTTGATGATTTTTCTATGCTTAACCCATTGATCGCCCTCAACATCTATTAATCCTCTTACAAGCAACTTTGCTAATGGATTACTTCCTCTTGGCTTTTGATATTTATTATAATTAGCCAAGACCTCACGTATCATAGTAGGTTCAGATACATGTACCACAGGTCTTGTTTCCATCCATGTAAAACAACTCTTGCCTACAAAACCAAAGAAAAAAGCCTAAAAAATAATACGCCGATCTATTTATACACCCGGTTATCTAAAGAATTTACAACAATCCGGAGTATATGTGTGTTATTAACTAAATATTCAATTTGCCATTATAAGCACTAATAACTATGATTGCGAACCCGTCGGGTTAACACGAACATGACCCGTTCGGCCAATCTTGTTCATGTTTTTTTTTTTTTTTTTTTCAATTTGACCAGAAACCCGCTAGATTATGCCTAACCCTCATAAATTTCATACTAAGTTTGTGTTGTGCTTTAAATAAAGTGTACAACACAAATGAATCCTTATCCTAGTGATAGATGCTTGTCTCTTATTCCACTCTCCTGGTAAGGTGTGCAAAAAATTCCCAATCTGAAACGGAATTATCCGAAATTCCGAACCTGAAATAATAGAAAAAAATAGATATTCGAAATATTTCTTTTAAAGATTTTTTCAAAAATATTATTAAAAAATAATTAATTCTTTTTTAGAATTGGATACCCATTTGAGAATAAACCTTCGCAATATCTGTCAGCAATTGCCCTCAACATAGCACCAAATTGCAAACCTCTAGCATTACGATTATCCCCTTAAATTCATTGTGTGTCAATTACTAGATTAAAACAATTCACGTGTAAAGAGACATCTTTAAGTCCAAAACTTAACAGTTGTTTGAATCCGCTTTGTGACATAATTAGAAAAAACACATAAGATTAATGGCAAGATGTTTAGTAAATCTTACCGAACCCGATTCAAATATCCAAAAATCCAACTTAATAAAGGGAAAATTTTCAAAATAGGTATTTATGAAAACAAAATTCTAGTTTTAGGCATAATTTTCAAGCAATTCCAAAAATATGTATTATAAACTAGTCGTGACGGGTAGATTGTTTCAGTACACGAGTAGTTTCTGGATCCAATCAAAACATGACGCATGGCAATAAACTAACCGCGACGAGTAAGTTTGCTAACCACTCGTCACGACTAAAGTAGTTGCATGCATCGTAAACAACAACCACGAGTACTACATACATGTTTAAGTCGTGACGAGTAGATTAAAACCTTTCGAGACACGAGTAAAACTAACCACACCAAGTTGTTTTGTTACCAAATTTATCGAACCGGTTAGTTTTACAAAAAACTAACTAGACCGGTTACTTTGAAATCTCAAATACTATGTACGAGTAGTTCTTCCTTAAACACTCCCAATACAAGTAGTTCTTCCGTAAACATATACGATACGAGTACTTTGTTACCAATTAACCTGTCGCGACTAGTTTGACCTTATAGTCTACTCGTGACTACTATTCTAGCATTAATACTATTTAATTAGAAAATATTTTAAAAAATTACTCGCCACGATACAATTAATTAAATCCTACTTGTTGCGGTGCGTTTATTTGGATACTACTCTGCCCGAGTTGTTTGAAGAAACCTTTAAAATTCTTTTTTATTTTTTTGCATAAACTTTTCACATTCTTTTGGTATATATTCGTTTAATTAATACAATTTCCTAATATTTTTTTAACATACATTTTGGAATTTGAAAGATTTCCTAATACGTTTCAAACAGTTACTAAAAAAGAATTTGAAAGGTTTATACAAAAAAATTAAAAAGAATTTGAAAGGTTTCTGCAAACAACTCAGCAGAGTAGTGTCCAAATAAACACACCGCGATGACTATGATTTAATTAATTGTATCGTGGCGAGTAATTTTTTAGAATATTTTCTAATTAAATAGTGTTAACGTTAAAATAGTAGTCACGAGTAGATTATAAGGTCAAATTAGTCGTGACGGGTTAATTGGTAACAAAGTACTCGTATCGTATATGTTTATGGAAGAACTACTCGTATTGGGAATGTTTAAGGAAGAACTACTCGTACATAGTATTTGAGATTTCAAAGTAACCGGTCCAGTTAGTTTTTTGTAAAACTAACCGGTTTGATGAATTTGGTAACAAAACAACTCGTTGTAGTTAGTTTTACTTGTGTCGCGAAAAGTTTTAATCTACTCGTCACGACTTAAACATGTATGCAGTAACATGTATGCAGTACTCGTGGTTGTTGTTTGCGATGCATGCAACTACTTTAGTCGTGACGAGTAGATGGTTAGCGAACTTACTCGTAGCGGTTAGATTATTGTCACGCGTCATGTTTTGATTGAATCCAGAAACTACTCATGTACTAAAACAATTTACTAATACATATTTTAGGAATTTTTCCTAAATTTAATTTATACACTAAATTGTTTATTCGAAAGATTGTTCGAACTTTAGTCTTGATTTAATTTGTTTATCAAAATGATACATAATTTAACTGAACTTTAGTCTTGATTTAATTTGTTATAATCTGTTTATGAATTATTAGGTGCAATATGATAAAAATATTTTCTAGATTTGTCATCGCATGTCGGGTTTTGTTCCCGGGTTTCAGGTCGAGGACTTGGGGTTTTGTGTTGGTGATACTCTTATCTAACTAGTGACCCAGTATATGACGTGTTAATCGGGCAGGTTAGAGCGGGTCAGATAAGTCAGGTTTCAAGTTACATAGATGTCTAAAGGCTCACTGAAAAATAAAAATAAAAAACATTTTGAAATTAATATGCTTATATGCAAAGGCTTTATACCCTTCATAGAAAGATGTGCAAAGTTAATACCTGCTTCATTTATATATATATTGTTTTTATGCTATACAACAATAGTAGGATATAAAGTCCAGAATTAACCAGCATTCGACAAGTGTCATCTAATATTTAATAGGTAAGAGAGATAGGAAAAATCACTCTTAACTGATATATGAAGCTGGCATGTCTTTCATTATTTTAGGGGGTGTTTGGCCCAACTTTTATTTTTTGGCTTATGTTTATATTTTAAAGTAGCTTATAGCTTATTTTATATTATTTGATAAGTTTTTAAGTGTTTGGATTACCTTATATTCTACAAGTTGATAATAATTTGTTAAATTCATCATTTTTTAGTTTGTTAGTAATAAGTTGCTTCCATAATTATTAATCCATCACATTTGAGAGCAAATGAGTAATTTACACCTTACACATTCAAATAAGCTAAAAACCATATTCAAATTAGCTTATATAAGCTTATAAACATAAGCTTAAAAAGCTAAAACAAACACCAAATTAAGCTTATTTGGTAAAAAAAAGCTAAAAAAGCTATAAACCTTGATAAAAAAGCGGGCCAAACACCCCCATAATTTACTAGATATAGAAGATAGAATATTTAGAAACAAAATCATAAGTGAAGTACCAAAGCTAAAAATGATTGCATGACAGTCAAAAACCAATTTATCAGGTTCAGTTAACTTGGGTCTTGTGTAATCAGGAAGCTTTGCATCAGGTTTGTAAAATTGACACCCCTCCTGTAGATGCCATCAAAATCACCTTTTTACCAACTAAAAGTTGATTATTCTTGCTTGTACTGCCATAGTCACGGGTTCACAACTAATATATCCTTAGACTATCCCCATTGGCATGAAATGTTCGGTCGGTCGGTGATTAAAGTATTAAAGAAAAAGCAAAACTCTTATTTTGGAGGCGATCAGGTTGGTGGACCGACCGTTGTTCGGTCAGAAGCATATCACCCAAATTCCATTTTCTAATTCCTTTTTAGTTGTTAGAGCATTCTCATCCAACCCCTTATATAATGTGAGGAGTGTTTTTATAATTTAAAGAGTTATTAAGGGTGTTGTGAGTGAACAGTTTATATATTTTAGAAAAAGTAGTGATTTTTCTGTATATTTGAAAAGTTACTGTTCATCCCCTATAATTTTTTAATATATTTTGAAAGTAGTTGTGAGTGAATAAAAGATAAAAGGTAATGATAAAAGGTATAAAAAGTATTATTTAATTGAAATGAAGAAAGAAAATAAAGTAAGTTTTAGTGTAATTTTTGGTTTAATAGGGGGTGGGATGAGAATGCTCTTATGCCACGAATAATTGTGCTTCTTGCCGAATATATATTTTATTAACTTTTGATTATAATGTTTTATGTAAATCTTATTATTTTAAAAATCTAACGTCAACCAACTTTAGAAAAATATAAAAAAACAAACCACATTCTTAACTTATTTTCTCAATTCATAGCGTATAATTTTGACATATTTTTAAACCAACTCCCCTAATTCTAATCTTTTTCGATTTTGTACTTTCTTTCATGGATTATTCATATCCAAATTTTTATTTTTATTTTTATTTTTTTCTAATATTTTTAATAGAAATTTTTACATATTTCTCCTTCCTAATCTTTGAAATTACATATTTCCTCAAAATACAAGTTTTTATTGCTAATGTACAATGCTCTTTAAGCATGGTTTAGGAAAATATGTAATTTCAAAGTTTAGGAAGGGAAAATATGTAAATGCCCATTTTTAATAAAACAAAAAATTATCTCTATGTAGTTAAAATAGCATGTGGTGCTGGTATTTATATAATTCATTATGTATTTTTTTAGTTTTAATTTTATAAAAAGAAACTATGTATATTTAATAAAAAAGATTGTTTGGCTTAGGTTGTGAATGATAGTGAAAATTTAGATTGAGTTGGGTTGTGTATATAGAAGGAAGATAAATTAATATTTTATTAAAAGATTGGGTTTGGTTAGGTTGTGAATGAGAATAGTCTAACACCTTGATTAGAATCCACTTTTCAATATGAATACTTTGGATTTCAGGCTTTTCTTTGACCGTCTTATTCAAAACAATATATGTTATTAATTATGTAATTACCTATAACTAAGTAATTATATATTTTACTTCTAATATTATCACTTTCGGTTAATTTATGTTTTACACGGTTACATACTTACATGTCCCATTCAGTTTTTTACTAAATATATAATAAATTAATTAAAGCTAATATAACTAAAGTAAGATAACCAAATTAAGCTTCATGCCAAGAGTTGTGAGGGATTTGTGAAAGAAGGGCGAGACGCGAGGGGCGATATCGTGAGAAAAATTTATGGGTTTAGACTTAGCTTCGTTCATCATCTCTTTGAGATCTCCATACAAGAATCTATAAGGGGTACCCTTGAGTCCTTGATCTTTTAAATACTTTTCGATCTTCTTTGGTTTGAACCACAACCAATTCAAAATCCTCCATGTATAAAACAAGAAGATTGCTGCTACTCCAACAAAATAACAAACTGCTGTGATATCCATGGCATGTGGCTACAAGATAAAATTTTTGATCAATGACCAAGAGTATTTATAGTTGGGGTAATGATATTAGTTTGTGAGATTGATGGTTATCATCATTTGTTTTTATTGATGTCATGGAAAGCTCTACACAGCCCACATCACATGACTTTTCTTTTCTTTTCTTTTTTTCTTTTTTCCCTTGTAGACCGGCATCACATCACATGATTGTTAAGACTTATGTGTATGTCACATTTGGTACGATGGTTCTATTTGAGAGATGTGAATTGTTTCTAATCCTTGTCATTTTATATATTGTATATGAGACTTGTATCCAAGACATCCCCTTTCAGACCTTAATGTTTAAACTTTAAAGTATTGTCTTTACCAATTGACCCATCGCTTATCTTTCACTCTTTTTTAATTATTTTATATAAATAGTGAAGAAACACTAAGTGACTCCAGGCAGATTACGGATAATCTGGGGGTTAAATAGATGTTTCCCACGAGGGTTAGGTCCGGCAAGATGGTTATTCTTCTGATGACCTGCAAAACAGACACCGTGAGCTCGTCACTGAGAAGGGGGGGTACCTCCTTGTGACCACCCTCCGGCGTGAGAATCAGACTAGATTGCTCTTGAATATAAGTGTATATTAAGAGAAATGACTAGAGCAGATATGATGGTATGAGATGAGATGATAATACCGTTCCAAGGTGTTGGAGTATTTATAGCCGAATGTAGGTTTCCAAGCAGGTACAGCCGGCTGAATAGTATTCCTGTTCTACCAACTGTGTGCTACGCACGTGCCATGCTGGTAGTTGGTGGGTAGGCAGCGGCTGATAGTGACCAGGCCGGCTGTGTACTATTCCTTTCCCACCAACTGCAGGCTATGCACGTGCTACGACAGGGGTTGGTGAGTAGGCAGCGGCTGATAGTGACAGGGGTTGGTGAGTAGGCAGCGGCTGATAGTGACCAGGCCGGCTGTGTACTATTCCTTTATCACAGTGAGCTGTCGCAGCTTTGGTCAGATCTTTTGTCCATACCTTGGCAGGTACAGTACAAAAGATCCTCCAGTAATGTACGGACTGGCTCATTTGGGCGGGAGTATTCCCGGCTTGCTCATTTCCTCTTCAGGTGACATTACTGAATTATTTGAGAGTTAGTGCCTTGTGCGTGTAGCCTTGTTGTGCGGGTAGCCTTCCCTGATGGCTAGTATCCGTAGCTGCGGGAACAGGCGGAGTACGTCGACCATTGGGAGGCGTTTCCTGCGGGAGCAGCTTGCGTACTGCGCGTAAGGACGTCGCGTCTCTGAGCATGGTTGGTCCTGCGGATCCAGTTGGTCTTTGCGCAGACGTCTCTTTTAAGGAGTCTTGCGAGTTCAACTGCGCAGACGTCCCTCTTCGAGGTGAGTCTTGCGGGTCCAACGGCGCAGACGTCCCTGTTTAAGGTGAGTCTTGCGGGTCCAACCGCGCAGACGTCCCTGTTGAAGGTGAGTCTTGCGGGTCCAACTGGGCTCTGCTGGGACCTACCTCTTCAAGTCCCCCCCAGTCCAATGTTCTTCTCATGAATTGTTAATAAGTGAGGTGAACTTTTGGACTTAAGCAAGGGGTTTTGAAAAGGGTTTAGTTTTAAGGTTTTCCAAGGGGATTCTTCCCGCGGAAGTCCTAATGTCACGTGCAGAAATTCCCGACTTTTCTGCTTGATCTTTGGGTATGATGCGGGTAGGTCTGTAACCTCCTCGCAAGTCAGGAGCGTTGAGTTCCACTTGTGTAGATTCTCCATGAGGTTTTGGTAGTTTTAAACATAGTGATCAATTATGTTAAACAACCAATTCCATCTTGGAGCTTCAAACAATCTAGTTCTCAACGTTCCCGCTATGCGGGGATGTTATTTCCGTTTCCGCAAGCATGGCCCAGAAGATCCTTCTTGGTTTCAATTCCCTGCGGAGTGCTGAGTATGTGAAGGGTTTTGCCTTGACACTGTACCCGCACTCGTCTTATAGTTACTTTACTTCCAAGGTATTCCTGGCGTCAATTCCCTGCAGGTGCTAAGTATGTGAAGGGTTTTGCCTTGACACTGTACCCGCACCCGTCTTATAGTTACTTGGTTGCCGAGGTATTCTTGGCTTCAATTCCCTGCAGGTGCTAAGTATGTGAAGGGTTTTGCCTTGACACTGTACCCGCACCTGTCTTATAGTTACTTGGTTGCCAAGGTAAGGGGTTTGGTCCCGCTTACTTTTGAATCTTTTTGATTTGCGTTATAAACGTTATATGACTTGCTCATGCATATTATAGCTTAATTTGGCACTTGTTTTGCCGCATAAACAATATATGATTCGCTCGTGCATACTTTAGTTTAACTTAGCAATTTTCCAAGTGTTTTGAGTAAGTTAACACTTCGACGCGCGGTTGTCAATAGGTTAGTGTTCAGTTTCCTCTATCATGATTGTGCGGGTAGGACCGTCACTTTCATTTAGTGGGATGACCAATCTTCACCTATAACTGACCTGCGTGAAGGTTTGCCGTTTTTTGTGTTTATGCGGGTTTTGCCGCCGTCCACACGCAACGACTTCCCCACTTATTTATGCGGTGAATACCGGCATATCAGTGTTTTGAATAAGTTAAACCTTTCGACGCGCGGTTGTCAATAGGTTAATGTTCAGTTTCCTCTATCATGATTGTGCGGATAGGACCGGCACTTTCATTTAGTGGGGTGACCGAACTTCACCTATGACTGACCTGCGTGAAGGTTGTTCTTATCTGTAATAAATTTTTGCCACTTTTTGTGCTTATGCGGGTTTTGCCGCCGTCCACACGCAACGACTTCTTTCCATATTTATGCGATGAATACCGGCATATCTGTTCGGAAAATTCATAAGTACAAATGTAAAGCGATCAACACAATGTGAAAGGAGAATCATTTCCGTTAGAAGTGGCTCCAGGCCGTTTCTTTATAAGTTTGGAATTGATCTACATGTAGCATTTGCGTAATTGAGCTCCATTCCATGTTCTTGGGATGGGGGTGCCATCGAGCCTTTCGAGCCGGTATGCGCCCTTTCCCAAAACTTCTTTGATAATGTATGGCCCTTCCCAGACGGGGGCCAGCTTTCCTGGGCGTTCTTGGTTCGAAGCCTCGTTGTTACGCAGTATGTAGTCTCCGACATTGAAGTTACAGAGTTTTACCCGCGTGTTGTAGTACTTTTGCATTTGTCGCTTGTAGTTCTCTTCACGCGTTGCGGCTAAGTCTCTGCGTTCCTCGGTTAGCATAAGATCTAACCGTCTTTCCGCATCATTGTCCTCTGGTTGAATCAAGACCCTTGGTGAGGGTAGACCAATTTCGACCGGGACCATGGCATCAGTGCCATAAGTGAGGCTGAACGGGGTTTCTCCCGTACTTGTCTTTTTCATCGTTCTGTGTGCCCAAAGGACGTGTGGAACTTCGTCCACCCAGCCGGATCTGTGTTCCAATAGTCTTTTCTTTATGCCGTCGACGATGCTCCTATTTGCTCTTTCCACCTCACCATTACCCTGCGGGTGCGCCACTGAGGTAAAGGTGTGGGTGATTTGAAGTTCTTTCAGCCACTGTTGTAGCTTCTTGTCAGCAAAGTTGGTGCCGTTATCGCTCACCAAATTCTGTGGAAGTCCGAAACGACAAATAATAAATTCCCAAATAAATTTTTTGATATGTTTTGCGGTCGTTTGGGCCAAGGGTTTTGCTTCTATCCACTTGGTGAAGTAGTCGATGGCGACCACTAGAAACTGAACGTTCCCTGCTGCTGTGGGAAATGGGCCTGTCACATCGATGGCCCACTTCTGAAATGGCCATGAAGAGGTGACTGGAACAAGTTCATTTTTCGGGCGATGCGTGTTGGGTGCGTAGAGTTGGTAAGACCTACACTTTCTGATGTATGCCAGTGCATCCGTATGCATCCCCGGCCAAAAGTATCCCGCGTTGTTTAGCTTAGCTACAACTGCGCGTGGACCTGCGTGTATCCCACAGATGCCTTCGTGTACTTCCCTTAGGAGGTAGTCGGCATCTTGGTCGTCAACGCATCTGAGGAGTGGGCCAAGAAAGTTACGTCTATAGAGGATGTCATCGATGAGTTGATAGTTCAGTGCTTAACAGCGTAGTTTTCTTGCCTGTGTTTTTGACTCTGGTAGTATACCCGCCGCAAGGTAATTTATTATTGGTGTCATCCACGTTTCCGTGCCGGTTTGGATGACACAGATTTCCTTGTGTGGGACTGATGGTGCTCCAAGAAGTTCGATGCGGATGTCCTTTCCCAAGTGGGTGAAGGCCAATGACGCAAGCTTGCTTAACTCATCCGCAGATTTGTTTTCGCTACGCTTGACGTGTATGACTTTACAATCGTTAAAATCGCGCATAAGGGTTTTTGCTTGTGCGAGGTACAGGGCCATTGTGTCGTTCACGGCCGTGTACGTCCCGTTTATCTGGTTGGCTACTAACATGGAATCCACGTGGGCTTCCAAGTTTTTCACTCCCATCTTACGCGCAATTCTCAGCCCGGCCAAGAATGCTTCATACTCAGCTTCGTTATTCGTACTTGGAAAATCCAGTCGAATAGCGTAAGTGTATTCTTGGCCTGCTGGGTTGGTTAATTTCAACCCGGCGCCTGAGCCCTCGTTGCTGGCTGCTCCATCAGTGTAGAGCCGCCAGACATCATCGATATCCTGTGCTGGAGAGGGTTGAGCCTCTTCCTGGCACTCTTTCTCCCGCGAGGCGGGGACTTCTGCAATAAATTCGGCCAAGACCTGGCCTTTTATGGCTGGCCTCGGCTTGTACTTTATCGCGTATTCTCCCAATTCTATCGCCCATTTGGCTAGGCGTCCCGATAATTCGGGTTTGCCTAAAACGTTTGCGAGTTTGAAGTTGGTGAGAATGGTGATTGGGTGACCCTGGAAGTATCGTCTTAGCCTGCGTGAAGCCTGTACAAGTGCTAAGACTAATTTTTCCAGGGTAGAGTACCGGGTTTCGACGTCTGTTAGGAGACGGCTAACATAGTAGATTGGCATCTGGATGCCTTTTCGCTCGACTAGCAGGACGGCCCCGGTTGCTCTATCTGTGGCGGAGAGGTAAAGGATTAATTCCTCTCCCGCTTCTGGTGCTGTGAGCGTTGGGAGTTCGATCAAGCGTGACCGAATTTCCTGAAAAGCTGCTTCCGCTTCTGGTGTCAAGGGGAAGTGCGTTTTCTTTAAACAGTTTCTCAGCGTTGACACGAATGGGAACGACCTATCCGCATTGTCTGCCAAAAAGCGGTTAAGCGCGACTAGGCATCCATTCAGTGTCTGAGCTTGCTTGATGGTAGTAGGTGATTCCATTTTAATAATGGCTTCGACCTTCTCAGGGTTCGCTCTGAAGCCATCTTTAGTAACGATGACTCCTAAGAACTTCCCTTCTTCCATCCCAAAGGAACACTTGCTCGGGTTGAGCTTCATGTTTATCTTTCTGAGTGTATTGAAAGTTTCTTCGATGTCTTTCAACATCGTTTCTGGGTCAAGGCTTTTGATGACCAGGTCATCCATGTATACTTCCAAGTTCCTACCAATTTGGGCATGAAACTCTTTGTCCATCAGGCGTTGGTATGTGGACCCGGCATTCTTGAGTCCGAATGGCATCATTTGATAACAAAATGTGCCATCGGGCGTCCGAAATGCGGTTTTGTCCTGATCGTCAACGGCCATGTGGATTTGATGGTACCCTTTATACGCATCAAGGAAGCATTTAAGGCGAAACGCTGCTAACGAATCTACCTTAAGATCAATTTCGGGTAACGGGTAACAATCTTTGGGGCATGCTTTGTTTAAGTCTTTGAAATCTATGCACATGCGCCATTGTTTGTTAGACTTCGGTACCATGACGGGATTTGCAACCCATGTTTGATATCTGCTAACGCGTACGATGCCTGCGTCAAGGAGTTCCTTGACTTGGGTTCTACACGCGTTAGCTTGTTCCGCCCCCATTACTCTGCGCTTTTGTATGACCGGCGTAAAAGCCGGGTCACACTTGAGCTTATGCTCTGCCTTACTTCGAGGTACACCAGTCATGTCAGCTGGTGTCCACGCGAAGATGTCAACGTTTTTCTGTAGTAAGCGTTTGAGTAAGGTGCGCGTAGGATCAGTGACTGTTGGGCCAATGGTAACAGCCTGGTCAGGATATTTGCCATTGAAGGCCCATTCTTCTGGTTCGGTGATGGTTGGTTTAGCCATCTTTGGTTTGGGTGTTGATGAGACAGATGCGATGCATACCTGGGGAATACCGGTGACCATCGCTACGCCCTCAGCTGTTGGCCATCCCATCATGCCGTGGACTGAAGATACCACGGCATTGAATCTTGCCATCCAGTCTCTCCCGAAGAGGATGTCGTATGTGTGGTGTGGCTTCCTCATTACGACAAAGTCCACGTCTTCTGTGTGGGAGTGTTTCCCGTCTGTGAGAATGACGGGGAAGGATAGGATACCCAAGGGGGTGTTTGTGCTGCCATCAAACCATTCCATCGAGGCGTAGACCGTTTCCAGGCGTTCTTTGTCTTCGTCGTCTAGCTTGTCAAAGAACTGCCTGTACATAACCGTTGACGAAGCGCCGTTGTCAACAAGTGTGCGGGAAGTGATGTAGTGCCCCAGCTGGCTTTTGATGACGATAGGTCCTTCTTTGCTGGGTCCTCCTGGCACTCGCGGGAAGCGCACCTCAGCTTCCTTCCATGCGCATGGTTCTGTCGTCTGTCTTTTTCTTCCTCTGATGTTACTATGAACCATGTGGATGCTGATGTCAACGGGCTTTCGTCCGTTGCTTTTGTATCGGTTGTCATTCTTCCTTCCATTCTTGATTGATGCCACAAGGTGTGTAAGTTTTCCATCCTTGACGAATGTTTCAATAATATCCCTCAAGGATGAACACTTCTCAGTGGTGTGACCCTTTGTCCCGTGGAAGTCACAGTATTTGCTCTGATCCGCGTCAGGCCAGTGCCGGACCGTTGGAGCTTTTGGCGGGGGAGCCTCGTCTGTTGTTTTTCCAACTGGGTATCGGTGAATCCCAGTGAAGGATTGTTTACTGCACTTGCCCCGGCTCGGGTAACCGGGGTAGTGTTCGTAAAATTTACTGCACTTGCTCCGGCTTGGGTAACCGGGGTAGTGTTCGTAAATATTGTGTATTCGCCGGTGTTCCCCCCAGTAGCTGGGGTTGTGGTTACCGGGGTTTCTTGGTCACTCGTTGGCCTTGGCAACGGAGTAACCTTAACCATCTTTCCAGAAGTTTTGAAAAAACTGAAAAAGAATAAGTTCTAGCTTTTACCCACGGATGGCGCCAATGAAGAAACACTAAGTGACCCCGGGCAGATTACGGATAATTTGGGGGTTAAATAGATGTTTCCCACGAGGGTTAGGTCCGGCAAGATGGTTATTCTTCTGATGACCTGCAAAACAGACACCGTGAGCTCGTCACTGAGAAGGGGGGGTACCTCCTTGTGACCACCCTCCGGCGTGAGAATCAGACTAGATTGCTCTTGAATATAAGTGTATATTAAGAGAAATGACTAGAGCAGATATGATGGTATGAGATGAGATGATAATACCGTTCCAAGGTGTTGGAGTATTTATAGCCGAAGGTAGGTTTCCAAGCAGGTACAGCCGGCTGAATAGTATTCCTGTTCTACCAATTGTGTGCTACGCACGTGCCATGCTGGTGGTTGGTGGGTAGGCAGCGGCTGATAGTGACCAGGCCGGCTGTGTACTATTCCTTTCCCACCAACTGCAGGCTATGCACGTGCTACGACAGGGGTTGGTGAGTAGGCAGCGGCTGATAGTGACAGGGGTTGGTGAGTAGGCAGCGGCTGATAGTGACCAGGCCGGCTGTGTACTATTCCTTTATCACAGTGAGCTGTCGCAGCTTTGGTCAGATCTTTTGTCCATACCTTGGCAGGTACAGTACAAAAGATCCTCCAGTAATGTACGGACTGGCTCATTTGGGCGGGAGTATTCCCGGCTTGCTCATTTCCTCTTCAGGTGACATTACTGAATTATTTGAGAGTTAGTGCCTTGTGCGTGTAGCCTTGCTGTGCGGGTAGCCTTCCCTGATGGCTAGTATCCGTAGCTGCGGGAACAGGCGGAGTACGTCGACCATTGGGAGGCGTTTCCTGCGGGAGCAGCTTGCGTACTGCGCGTAAGGACGTCGCGTCTCTAAGCATGGTTGGTCATGCGGATCCAGTTGGTCTTTGCGCAGACGTCTCTTTTAAGGAGTCTTGCGAGTTCAACTGCGCAGACGTCCCTCTTCGAGGTGAGTCTTGCGGGTCCAACGGCGCAGACGTCCCTGTTTAAGGTGAGTCTTGCCGGTCCAACCGCGCAGACGTCCCTGTTTAAGGTGAGTCTTGCGGGTCCAACCGCGCAGACGTCCCTGTTGAAGGTGGGTCTTGCGGGTCCAACTGGGCTCTGCTGGGACCTACCTCTTCAAATAGTATATATTAATTTTAAAACAATTATATTTTCTAGGAAATAAAAGTTAGTCATTATATATATATACAATTAGCAACTTTAGTATGCATCATGGTTTGTACATGGGCTTTAATGTGTTGTACCCATTTTTAGTTTTTCTTTTTAATTTTTTTTCGTATGTAATACTTTAGTTTTAACCCAATACTTCAATATCTTTTACAATTTAATCCTAACACTTTTCACTTTCAACTTTGGTCCACTAAACTTTTCATATTTTACACATTTTACGTTTTACGTTTCGGTCTACACTTTGCGAGTTAACACGTTGCAACGCGTATGCATGATTCAACGTTGTTACGTTTATTTTTTCCCGTTTCACGAGCCCGTCGTAACATGCAGCTCCTAGATCGACTTAGTTATTGTTTCTTATGTTTTACGTTTCGTGTGCGTGGTTCAATGTTCTACGTCTACTGTCGTTTGGTTTAACCTTTTTGTTTCTTTATCTATTTCTTTATACGAGTTTTTTCCAGTGTTGGTTGTCGTTGCGGTGGTGTGACATGGATGCTACTTGATATGATTTTACGTCCCCACCACAACACCGGGGGGGGGGGGGGCATAATTCTAGTTAGATATAAAAGGCAGTTGAAGTTTAGAAGTTACTAGTATTTTACCCCGCCCGTTTCATGATGCGTGGGTTGCGTATTGCGGCGGGCCGTTAAAGTCAAACGAAAATAGACGGTGTTCAACAATGCATGTGCTTTAACTCATAAACATAAGTTAAATAAACTTATAAGTATATCTATACTAAAACCATTAAAACGAATGAACGCATGTAACAAACCAGCCCAAGAGTAACACTAATAGACCTCCCGGTTGATACGTAATCAATGCCTTTTCAAAATTACACATTTTGACCGGAACCATATACCTTGAGACGTCATGAGACACCTTAAAATGTAAACACAAATCATCGTAATAATTTTGATTGCCTGTTATAATTTAAAATTACAATACTTGTCCAACAATTAGTTGAAAATCATTGACTCACAGAGCTGGTCAACACAAAAGAAGATAGAAAGTCAAACCCTGAGTTCACAATATTTTATAAGTTTAGATAAGAAGAAAAGAATATGCAATTGACATACCAAGCATGGACCATTATGAAGTATTGAAGCGAAGCAGATCGCTTCAAATTGTTACGTATCAATTAGGATGAGGGGTCAAATTGTAATTAGTATAGCATAAGGGTTTAAATGTAATGTTTGTATTTAATGTCATGAACTCTAGTGAGAAATCAGCTATGAATTTATTTGGAGTAATCCATCTTCTTTGCGTCTCTCTCTCTCTTACAATTCTGCACATATCATTCTTCTAGCTTCTTTTACATATTCTGTATTTAAAATTTATAATTCTGCACGTCTCATTCTTCTAGCTTCTTTTGCATATTCTCTATTTAAAATCAATTAAGCTGACACTTTCTTATTTTAAAATTAGGTGAATGGTTTATATATCTTATCACTGATTCTAGAGATGTTTAAAATAAAATAAATACAACTCATGGTTGCTAAAAGCATGTCCATGAGTAGTGATGATAACTATTACATAGTGATGATAACTATTACATGGCATTTTTACATAAATCGGTAATGCTTCAAAGACAAAACTCAAGTCAAAAACATGTAGTTTTGTCTTTTATCAAAACAAATAAATATTCATTTTCTTAAAACAAAACTTTAATAAAAAATGCGATGTTCTAGTGATGAGCTTGGTACCATAATGGTATCGATTTTGTTTTTTATTAAAACTTGGTACTACCGTAGACAAAAATTCGTTAATACCAATACCAGTATCGATTCCGATTTTCTTATTAATTTGATACCGATACCGGTGCTGAAATGCTCGTTTTCATACTGGTAGGGCTACCGCTTTACCCCAAACCCAAACCAAGAAAGCCCGAACCCAAACTAACCCGAGAAAAGGCCAACCCAAACCGAAGTAATTCGGGTTTGTTCTTGGGTCTGATTTATAGGCTTCGGGTCAACCCGAAACACCCAAATAAACTTTTTTTAGAAACATGATATTGTTATTTGTTATGTACACCATATACATAACACTCATCACATTCCACTTGTTCCTGTTCACTTTAACTTATTATGGTTGATCGACTATTTATTGTTTATATATCTTTTCTATTTATGGCTAATAAGGCTAAGGGGCATACACCTATCAACACCATTTTCCTCACTCGTCACGTCATCTTTTCCCCATCACTCAACATCACCCCTCAACACCATTCAACATAGGGGTATACACCCCTTGCCTCATTCTCCATCATTCTTCATTTTCTATTTTTTTAATACAATTTATATTATATATATAATACAAAACATTAATAAATAAACTAAAACTTAAGCATTGGAAATAAAATTATGAAATAAACTAGAAGCATGACCATGTGCCCTATTGTTTGTTCTGTTTTTTTGGTGTTTTGGAATTGAAGGCTCATTTTGATTTAGTATTCCTCTCATTTGCTTGCTGATGCTTTATTTGGCAACATAGGGGTTCTTTAGTGGTTAGATCTCTAGAGTTCTATTTGGGTTTGTTTCTTTGTTTTTCGTTTGTCCCTAAATGCTTTTCTATGCTCAGTTTTCTCGCTGTGTTTTCTAATATAATTTTCTTTTGCGGTTTAAAAAAAAAAGCTAGAACTTAAAAAATATCTAGATTGTCGTGTGCGCCTTTATGATCTCGATTCAACTAAGCTTTTCATGTTAGTGGAGGCGATGCTTGTTCGTCATAAAATAAAACATGTTCGACCGTAAATTCTATCGTGTGACGAAAAATATCCGTATCATCGGACAAAAAAGAATAATTAATTTTGATTTTTTTGTTTTGGTTAAAATAGGTTTTGATTTGAGAATGGTTGAAATAGGTTGGTTTTTGGATAAAGTGTATATATTTTTAGAAAAGATTACAATTTTTGTCCTTTTGAATTGACAAAATTATTGAATAGGTCATTTTCGAAAATAAGTTTCAATCTTTATCCTTTATTTATATGTTTCCCTCGGATTTTGTCATTTACACTAACGGATGTTAAGTTTTTCAGTCAACTCGCCCCATATGCATTGCACATGAAGGTATTCTAGTCTTTTTACCCCTTAAAAGACTATTTGTGCAAACATAACAAAAATGTGAAGTTAATCAAAAACTTATAAGGACTATATATGTAAATATATGGACCATCTTGTAGTTTAATTAAATATAAAAAAGAAAAATAAACATATTATATTCACATCTCTCTCTCTCTCTACTAAAAAACCACCACCGCCTCCACTGTCTTCATTGAAAACAACATTATAGCCACCAACTCCACCACATCCTTGTCGATATGCACCATGACTACCACCGTCGTCACAATCTTCTTACCGATAACCCTAGAACCCAAACGCCACCGTTCTCTACCACTTCCGGGCAGGTGGCAAACTGAAACTGTTTTCCACCTCCTTGGCTTCTCAACGGCCGTGTTAAAACCCACACCATAAGCTTTCCGTAAACCACTCCTTCCGATTAAAATGCACCACCCTCCCTAATTCTGCCGGAGACCACAACGACCCCAACCAGAAACCCCAATTCTCTCAATACCGTCGCTCACCATTATAATGACCCCACCACCATCACCGTCATTCACCGCCAACGATTATAGAAGAAAAGGAGATTGCATCCTTTGTTTATTGTTGACCCATCGCCGTTCATCTTCACTGTCGTCACCAACTCAGTCTCCGACCACCACACAACTCTACAACAAACACCGATTAAAAGGCCAACCACCACATATCCGACCTAAAATGACCAAATATACGAACCATCACCGGTAAATCAGATCTGAGACCACAAATATATGAACCATCACCTGTAAATCAGATCTGAGACCACCGCCATCGTCTCTTAACCGCTGATGCCCAGATCTGTGCACCTTTTCCATATCCGGCTATATTCATACCCCACCCACACCTGAACACGATAACTCCACTACCCCCTTCTTTTTCTTTGTCTTTGAGCCCCTTGCTTATTTTTACCCCCCTCCCCCAAATAATAATAATCAATGGTTCATCTGTTTAATTTTGTGTTAGGATTTTGGTGGTAGAGTAGAGAGATAGACAGGCAATGGTGAATCAGAATCAAAAGAGAGATGATAAGCACAGGATATTAGGGGTGTGTTTTTTAACCGTACCCGAATAACAAACCCGAATCGAAGCGACCCGAGACCCAAATAACCCAAATCGAATTCACCCGAACCGAATAAACTCCTAACCCGAACCCGAGATAAAATATTCGGGTCGGTATTTGAGTTGAAATACCCAGATTTGGGTTGACCCGAATAACCCGAAGTATAATACGTCGATGCATGTATCCCTAATTTTATAGGGTAGTTTAGCGGTGAAGTAGCACAGTGACCTTATGTATTCTTGTTCGGTTGTTCTCAATACTCCAATTAATATTTGATCTATCACATCCCATTGTATTAATGACCATAAAGCATGCGGAGAATATATCTTCAATTCAAAAACTTAAATAGTATAATATTTAAACCAATATTTATTGAGCATGTTTCTTTAATCTATACAGGTATTAATCCAGAGGTTACAACACTCCTTCATCTCATCTAATGCATTCTTGTATGATAAACTTCATGTTTTGCTAAATAATATATGCTATTGTTGGATAACGCTGTATATTATGGTTTTATAACGGCTTGGAATATGGTTTTTGTAACATTTCAGATTTTTCAAACCATATTCATTTAGGTTTAACCCGATCCGGGAATATTTTGGATCGCTATTATTAATCAAAAATCAAATCTTTATATGTATTAAATTCCTAATGTTCACTTTAGGCCCTTGTACTTTAAATAATGTTTAAATCCTAATGATTTCATCAAAAAGTGCATTTAAAGACCAAACACCAAACTAAAAGGACTAAACTTGTAAAAAAAATGAAACTTTCCCCTCCTAAAACCCGGAACGCCGTGCGGGCAGACCCCCCACCCCCGTCGCGCGCCGCCTTGGTTTAGCTGGTCAGATCGTTTAACTTGATTTCGTTTCTAAACTCGTTTAAGGCATAAAATCGTTTATTTTTAGGCATGTTTGAGTGAATTAAGGTCCAAGTAAACATCATATAACTAAAATATCATTCCTAATTCGTTTCCCTCTGCCCAAGATTAGATCTTTATGGATCTTTCGACGATTATTTCCTTAAAACGCATATACTTGCTTAAACGGGCCAAAAAGCCTACAATTAGTTCGATTTAGCTATTCCTATATAAACAAGTCATAACCATCTGCTGTAAACCTTAATCTAACCCTAATACACCTCCTCCAGCCGTCACCTACCTCTGCTCATTCTCAAGCCCTTCGGTTTTTGCATATTCGTTAAAGACACAAGCCTTGACGGTTGACTTTGCTTGCTTTAGGACCTTTGACTCATCGTTTCTCCTTGTTCTTTCACTTTCCGGGTAAGTTGTAAACTGTAAAATCGTTCATACATATTCCCTAGTCAATAACCTTCAATCAATTTCGGTGATTGAATGGTGTTGACTGGTCAATTGCTTCAAAACCCGATAAAGGGTAAAACAGTCAACAACTTTGACTTCTCGTTTTCTCATACTTCTGGTCGGATTCAATGTTTGGTCCAGAAGACTTTTCTTCTCGTAATTAAATGTTAAGGGTTCTGAACAAAACCCGACTCCCGACTCGAAGTTCGGATTCTGGTCAGACTCGACTTGTTTAAACATTAAAATCAACATAACTAGAGTTCTACTCATCCGTTTGGATTGATTCCAGCGGCATTAAGTTCGTTTTTATTTATAGTTTCATATCACAAAGTTTCAAATTCTGATCATTAATCTCGTTGGACGCGTATTGAACGACTCGCTTAAGTCATTAGTTCGTTTGTCGAATTTATTAATCACTTGCCTTCCGTCTAAGGTGAGTTTTATCATTCCCCTATTTTACTCAATTTTCACAAGCGATTTGGGGACATATGCGTATATCATACTATACATACATATCTATATATACATACAAATCAAAAAATAGCAAACGTGTAATTGTGTGTGATTAATCAAATCTATTTGCTATGTGCTTACTTGTTTTGTGCTTATGTGTTATTGTATTGATTCGCTTGACATATCCCCTTGGAGAGGGTTCTTATTCTTATTGACCATCGCCTGATTCGCTTGGCAACGATCTTATTCTCATTATTTGCTCATAGTTGATTTACCGGCGCTCGATTCGCTTGGCAATGGTTTAATCGACAACTTACTTGCTTATGGTTTGATTTCATTACTGCATTTATTACGTTTTGCTTATTTATTATATTAACATTATTTTTGGTATCAAAACTTGGTGGTAAACTCACTCAACATGTTTGTTGACAAAACTCCATTTTCTACCCGTATGCAGGTTGCTTGTATTGAAGATTGAAGTTGGACACGTAGACAAGACCTTAGGATATAATCAAGATAATCGTTATATGAACTCATATTTGTGTATTTGAATTGTTTTGTATGTTTGAATAATGTGTGTAATATTTGTAAATAATTAATTAGATATTGTCACATTTTATATATGATAGTATCTTCGAGCTGTGAGCAATCGGATCACGCCCCGGCATTTCCGCCTTAGGTTGAGGTGTGACAGATTTTTAATTTATGATATTGTTAAAGGTGGATTTTTTTTTAATTTGTTAAACCTGTAAGGCCCCGTTACCAGTAACCCTACTTTCGTGTTGGATTTACTCATAAACACAGTTCTAAATATCAGAGTTAATTGAAACATTTACGCGGAATATAAAACTTTCATAAAACTTTACATAATTCATAACTTGTCTCAAAACATTTATTGTCTTTCACATTAAAGCATTAAAATTAACACATCATAGGTCTTCAGATGCCATATTCTTGTTCAGTGCCATGTGTCTCCTCAAGCATGCTGCCTCATCCTACTCACCTGCGTGCATACTAAAAGTCAGCTACGCTGAGTGAGTTCTAGATAATCACATAATCATACAATTCACATAACATTATATTCTTTCATTCATACTTTTATACTTTCATACTTTCATACTTTCTTACATTCATACTTTCTTACTTTCATACTTTCTTACTTTCTTTTGTATTAACTTACTTTCATATCCTATGTTATAAAGAGCATTACGCCCTACATTCCTCGAGTATTATTAGGGCTCGGTACCCTCTTTCCTCGAGTATTATTAGGGCTCGGTACCCTCTTTCCTCGAGTATTATTAGGGCTCGGTACCCTTCTTCCTCGAATATTAGTAGGGTTCGGTTCCCTAGTTCTCGAATATTAGTAGGGTTCGATTCCCTCTTCGTTACCATACAACCATACATCATACCTCGAGTATTATTAGGGCTTGGTACCCTTTTCGTAACCATACAACCATACATTATCATTTCTTTCTTCTATTATCTCTATCATGTTCATACACATAAACATACATAACATACTTACCTTATACATAGCGTTACAACCTGACAGTACGTGCAATATCCGAAGATCGTTCACGTACCATCAAGCAATCATTCATACATTTCACATTATCCACATAAGGCATACACTTATCTCTTAGGGTAAGTGTATTAACAAACATGTTGAGTATGCACACAGCCCCGAAAACATAACACATAAATGGGGCTAGAAACTCACCTGAACACGGTTACGTTCTCCGTTGATCGTAATCCCTTTCTTCAGTTGTGCACGGCTGACTGTATAACAAGTATACATATCAATTTAACTATCACTACTTATAACATCTTTCTAGTCTTAATTACTACCCACAACGAACGGGGGTCCGGGGGGCAGCGCCCCTGGCAGCGGGGTCTAGGGGCGGCAGCCCCTAGCAGGGTCCAAGGGGCAGAGCCCCTGGCTGGGGTCGAGCTGCCAGGTCAGCTTGGAAAAATTTTATTTTCGATAACTGCCTTAACACATTTTCCATTAGGTTTTTAATTTATTTTCTAAACGAACTTCACTTCAGGCGAAGTTAAACCTCGGGCGAACTTGGCTTCAGGCGAAGTTAAACCTCGGGCGAACTTGGCTTCAGGCGAAGTTAAACCTCGGGCGAACTTGGCTTCAGGCAAAGTTATCCTCGGGCGAACTTGGCTTCAGGCGAAGTTATCCTTAGGCGAACTTGGCCGTAGGCGAAGTTATCCTTAGGCGAAGTTACGCTTGAAGGCAAAGTTACGCTTGAAGGCGAAGTTCATCAGGCAAACTTAATCTTGCAGGCGAAGTTATCGCGCTGCAGATCTGTTTGCCCATAAATCCTTCGTTTCTTAGCCAAATAACTCGATTTTGGTACCCACGGAATCGTATGATCGGCGCCTACAAATCCCAACCATCAAATCGGCCTAAAATCGACGTTTTAGGGGTCCGATTTGGGCAGTTTGGGTTTCGGGTCCGGTTAACCCATCCAATCCTAACCATTTTCAGTAATATTAGCTTTGTTGGATTTGTTCTTACCTTACCAACTCAGATCTATCAACAAAATCTCGGGTCTCGGCTTCGAATCTTGATCGGTTAGAATGTGTGCGTTTTGAGTGTGTGAAGAAATAGATGTAAATGAAGATATTTTTGGGATTTTGGGGGTATTTATATCCCTGAAATCCCATTCTTATTTAACCCTTCTCAATTAATCCACGTCCAAGACCCGCTCCCTACCCGATACTAATTAATTACGCGAAATCACTAAACATAACTTCCTTTATTCATCATTAAAATTTTTAGGATGTTACAAAACCCAAAACCCAACCCGAATTTACCCGAACCGTATAAACTGAAACCCGAACAAACCGAATTTATTTGGGTCGGTTCTTGGGTCAATTTGTTTTGAGCTCAAATCCGAACATCCCGAAACCCAAATAAATAACCCGAAGAACACCCCTACCGGATATGTGTTTATATAACACTAAATTGTTGGGCTTCAAGTTTAAATTTTAGTAAATAACACAAATGACCTCTAAATTATAGTAATTACATATATAGACCTTTTTAAGTAAAATTACCAGAACACCCTCATGTGTATGGCACATGAGAAGACTTAACTGAGAAAGTGGATGCCCGTTAGTGTAAAGAACAAAATCGAGGGAAACATACAAATAAAGGATAAAGATTGAAACTCATTTTAAAAAATGATCCATTCCATAATTTTGCTAATTCAAAAAAACAAAAATTGTAATTTTTTCATATTTTTATTTGTAATATATATTTTTTTAAAATGTGTGGTTAACGGTCAAAAAAGAAAATAAAGAGAAATGGTTTTGGTGTGTGACCTTTGTGATCATGGTCACGTTACACGTGAGCAAAAAATAGGGGGGGGGGGGGGTTCCAAAGCTTATCATGCGTGACCATCTGCTACATCAGTTGCACCTCACCTCACTCGCTAGGGAAAATGAGGTCTCCCCTAGCCTAACAATCTGGAATAGAAGAATATGTTGCTTTAACAGGTAATGTTTTTATTTATTATTTGTTTATTCACGCAACAAGTAAAGAAAATATTTTACTTTACTTTTGATGTTGTAACTTTTCTTTAGACAGAACTGCAGATTATGTCCTTTATGTTTGAGGTGAATTCCACGTTATGTCCTTTAAGTTTGATAAGTGCAGTGACTGTCCCTCAACTTCAAAAACCGTTGCGGTTTATGTCCTTTAGGTGATGGCCGTTAACTTAAGCCGTTAACTGTAAAACAATTGCCACTCACATGAGGGTAAGATCGTATTTTTAGCCCCTGAAATTCAATATATTATTATAAATCCCTATTTCATTCATGTCGTTTCATATTTCTCCTAATTCTCCAAACTAGGGTTCAATGGTGTTTCTTCATCTGAAAGGCATGGCTCAAATCAACATTCGTGATGTACTCGATCAAGACGAAGTGAATGAAATATATGGTAAGCCAACAACTTCTTTTATTATAGAAGAATTTATGATTTCATAACTTGTTTTGTGTTTAATCGAACTATATATCGAATACAGGAGGTAATGTTCATCTTTTTTCCATACACTTGCATCATGGGGGTTATTTTACTCGATTTCGGGGGCGAAGATACGTTGATGGTAAAGAATCATTCATTGATTTGCTAGACATTCAAAGGTTCTCGGTGCATGATATAGAGCGTGTGATGGTAAAGCTAGGGTATGTTGATAGTCAGGGTATTTACTACCACTTTCTAATACCCGGAGATGATTTAGATTTTGGTCTTAGAGCTTTACGTAGTGATTCTGATGTTTTTCCTTTGTCTAAGTTTGTGTGAGACACTAACTTGATTAGTGTGTATACTGAACATGGAGCTACCAATATAAGTCATGCGAGTGAGTCTAATGTTATTTTCAATGAATCTGGTCAAGAGATTGCAATTCATAATCTGATTGAAAATAGCACTATTGAGGTTGAGAATGAGACTGAAAGTGATAATGAGGGTGCTGATTCCGAAGACAGTGATTTCATTATTGAAGAGGAGAATGGTGTTGTTGATATTGAGGTTGATATGAGGGATTTTATGTTGAATGTGGATGCAAATGTGGAGGTTCCTTTACTCGATTCAAATGAACATCAATATGAGGATGATATTGAAGTGTTAGACAATGATTTTTATGATAGTGGGACAGATTATGATGAGCACGTTGCTAGCATAAGAAAAAGGAAACTGAAGTATCTTAGGAATACAAATGAAAAAAATGCAAACTTTTACATTGGGCAAATATTTGGGACTAAAGAAGAGGCCAAGAAAATGGTTAAGGAACATTCAGTTGCAACAAGAAGGCAACTTAAAGTGGCCAAAGATGATCGATTAAGGTTCAGAGTAATATGTGAAGGGGATATGCCAACTTTTGAAATAAATGTAGATGGAGTCCACATTCAAGGTGTAGGTAAAAATGACAGTTCTAGCAAAGGTAAAGAACCAAAAGAAAGAAATGTTGGTGGCAGGGGTAAAAAGACAGATCCAGATAAATATGTTTGCCCTTGGAAACTTTTGATATCTTGGGATGTTGAATCTGAAAGTTGGATGGTGAAGACTTATTGTCAAGATCATAAATGCTTACAAAGCCGAAGCATTAAAGCATGCACTTCTTCTTTTATTTCTGAACAACTAGTGGACCAACTAGCAGAAAATCCACATATTCCTGTCAAGACAGTTCAAGATCAATTTCAAAAAAAGTTTGAGGTTGGGATTTCTAGAACAAAAGCATTTAGGGCCAAAGAAAAAGCAAAGATGCATCTACATGGAGACTACCGCGCACAATACGGGATTCTTAGAGATTATATTGAAGAACTCCAAAATACAAATCCAGGTACCACAGTGAAATTAGAGGTAGAAAGATTCACAGATCCAACTTTAGGAACTCGAAAATTTAAGAGAATCTATATTTGTTTGGGGTCTTTAAAACAAGGATTTAAGTCAATTGGAAGAGACCTTTTAGGTCTTGATGGTGCTTTTATGAAAGGTCACTTTCCGGGTCAAGTTCTTACAGTAGTTGGTGTTGACCCCAACAATTGCATATATCCTCTTTGTTATGCTATTGTAGAAGCTGAAACTCTTGACTCTTGGACATGGTTTCTTGAGTGTCTTGGTGATCATCTGGAATTAAATGCAAGGTCAAACTTCACATTTATCAGTGACAGACAAAAGGTTAGTGAAACAATCTTTATGTTTAACTATGTTAATATTTTATAATATATGAGTTTTCTATAAGTACATTACTATGTTGTAACAGGGCATTCTGCCAGCGGTTGCAAATGTTTCCCCTGTGCTGAACACAGGTATTGTGTTAGACATATTATTGAGAATATGAGAAAAACTTCAAAGGAAAAGTATATCAAGACATGGCATGGAAACTTGCTACTGCAACTACGGTAATTAAGTTTCAAAAGATAATGGATGAGTTGAAGAATTTCAACAATGACGCCCATTTGTGGTTCTTAAATATCTCTCCTGAACATTGGTCTAGATCTCACTTCTCAGGTATGCATTGAAAATATGCATTTGAGCAAGATTTAATGCATTAAAAAGACACATTTGCTATGAGATTTTAAGAAAATGCATTGAGCTAACTGAGATGCTGAGTAATATGATTTAAAATGCTATTGTAGTATATGATGTGATTGCCAATTTTTTAATTATTTATTCTCATTTATTGTAGCTGAATTTGTCAAAGTCTCAACTACTACACAACTAAATATGATTAAATATGCTCTATTCTAAATGTAAAATAGTATCATCAGCATTTATTTTACTGTCAAAAAGTGCATATGTAGAGGCTTTGATTAAGATAGCTAGGATTGATCATATTTGTATTATTAGATAAGGAAAAAATGGTCAGACCCGATTCCGGCCCTACTCGACTCGGACCCGTTTAATGGTATTCTTAGTAAGGATGAGAAAATTCGGTATCGGTACCGGTACCGATTTGGTACCGTCGGTATCAATTTGGCACCATCGGTACCAAAGTTTTGAGTTTCGGGATCGGTATGGTATCGGTATTTCCTGAATTTTACCTTCAATACCGGTACCCGACCGAATATTTCGGAACGGTATTTTCGGTACCGGTACGGCACCGAGCTCATCCCTAATTCTTAGGACCCGAGAACCAACCATATTGTGAATAACCGGGTCAGGTCTTGTGGTTCTCGCGGGCCTCACTCAATTTATGCTTACCCCTATCCAAGATCTCCCCCTCTCAAACTGGGTGTTAATTTTATTTCACCATCTAAAAGAAATTTTCTTGCTCTAATAATTGTTTAGGTAAGTAATGATGTATTGCTAAACAATATGTATTGAAAATAATTGTTATTATGCATTTCAATTTATGTGTTGGATGGTCACAGGTAGGGCCGTTTCTGATGTGTTGCTCAATAATATGTGTGAGCAATTGAATTCCAAGCTACTAGATGGAAGAGACAAGCCAATCATCACAGCATTAGAGTTTATTAGGGAGTATTTAATGAGAAGAATAGTCAATGTTTTAAAGGTAATAGATAGATCCGATGGTCTACTGACACCCTATGCCACAAAAGTATTAGAAACAATAAAGAAAGAAGCTGCTAAATACTCTGTGATTTGGAATGGAGGGGAACATTTTCAGGTGAGTGGCCCATTTGGTGATCAGCGTGTAGTAGATTTAAGTCAAAGGTTGTGTGCATGCAGGAGATGGGAGATAACAGGTATACCGTGCAGGCATGCGGTGGCTGCAATGTGGAATATGCAGGCCAATGGAAAACAATGTATGATCCCTGAAAAATGGGTAAACCCTATTTATATGATGGAGACTTGGAAAAAAGTTTATAGCTTCAAAGTATTTCCAATCAATGGTTGATCCATGTGGCCAAGGTCTCAAGTTCCTACCATCCTTGTCCCACCAAATCATCACAAACCAACTGGAAGACCAAAGAAAGTGAGGAAGAAATCAATAATTGAACTGGAAGACATCACAAAAGGCAACAAGTTATCAAAAAAGAATTCAACCATGACTTGTAGCAAATGTAAGCAAAAAGGCCATAACATCAGAAGTTGCACAAGCCAACAAGGTTAGTGTTTTGGATCAGCAACTGTGACGGGTAGTCTTTTGGATCGATAACCTTTTATTTTGGGAAAAATATATAGTATTTTGGTAGTATGTTTTGGATTAATGGCTTGTATTTTGGATAATGTTTGGTATTATGAAAGTATCCTTTTAATATATTTGGGTTTTAATGTGTGTAATGTTTACTTCGTTAAATATTGATTGGGTTAAAAAGACGATATTACCCTCATGTGAGTGGCAAGTGTTTTAGAGTTAACAGCTTTAAGTTAACGGCCGTCACCTAAAGGACATAAACCGCAACGGTTTTTAAAGTTAAGGGACAGTCACCGCACTTATTAAACTTAAAGGACATGATGTGGAATTCACCTCAAACATAAAGGACATAATCTGCATTTCTGTCTTTTCTTTACCTTTTTTTTTTTTCTTAACAGAACATATAAAAACCCGAACCCGAAAAACAAACCCTGACGGGATCAAGGACCATTTGCGCATCGTTGCGCATAGTTGAAATGCTGCAACCAACGGTATCAAGTATTAAGTAGTAAGTTTGAGTTTGGAGGTGTGGTTGGTGGCACCTGATCCATCTCTCGCAAGTAATTCCAGATTTCCAATTCCGCTTTTAGAAATTTGATAATTTGAGGTTAGGGTTATATTATATGCTGTCATGTTCATAATCTTTGTCTTTAATTACCAAGGGATTCCATTTATTTGGGGATCATAGCCAGTGTAAAGTAAATATGGTGGTTTATTCGTGTTGCACACCAAGTGTTTGATGAAATTCCTCTTTTATGCAAACTTTTCTTTTTACATCTAATTTTGACTGCACTCTGCAGATTTGGTTGAGGTAATCGAGATTCAGAATGAAGGTGAAGGTAGTCTGGAGGAAAGTTCGTGATTATGTTCGGTATGATTTGAAGGAGATTGCATTCCCCTCGTCTTTGCCCGACCCCCCACATTTCAAAAAGAGGAGAAAATTAACATGGAAAGAAAGATATTTGGTGAGTGACTGACTCTTGTTTCTTGCTTAATCTTACCAACAAAATCACATGCTTTTGCACCTTTAATCAACAGTAACACACAGGGCCGGCCCTGAGAATTCGAGTGCCCCGGCCGGACGAAAAAAATATGCCCCCTAACCCTAGCGTACTAAATAATGTCAACAATTTTTTTAAATGACGATTAAAGTTATGGCAATAAACATAACAATTAGCAAAATAATTGTATTAAAAGACATACTGAATATGCTAATAGCTAACCGATGATTTGTGAAGCTCACATAACATTCTTGATAACAATTTGGTGAATCAACTCATCGTAGATTATGCTCTCTAATATTCTGTTCTCGATAGCTATGAACACCAACCCACTAAGTCTTTCTTGGGCATTGTGGATCGTAAATAAAAATAAGAATTCAATGACTACAATTTTGAAAAACACCTTTCTGCATATGCTACCGTGAATGTTGGTGTTCGAAGTCGACGTTGTTATTATCCTGCCTATTCATTTCATTTTTTCTATTTATTTACCTTTTATTGATTAATAAAAAGTAACGGGTCTCTTTCAATTTTTAATGACAAGTCTTTAGGTAATTTAAAAAAAATGGGTCTAAAAAGTGTGTGAGTATTATAAAAATAGTGGGATTATAAATGTCTGGCTATTCTATATATATAATACCTGGAATTTTTAAAAAAATTTGTGCCCCCGAAAAAAATGTTCCCTGGCCAGGTGCCCGTATTGCCCGGCCTTAGAGCCGGCCATGGTAACACAGATTTGGTGGATTTCATTTGCCATCATTATACTAGTTATGTATTGAACATGCTGAGGTTGAAATATTGCAGCTTTTTAAGTAATTAATTCTCATAAATCTTTCTTGAATCCATTTTTTTATGCACATTAGGGGTAGCAATAATTCGGGTTGACATGTTTTAATTGTATAAATTGTGTTTGGGTTGACCTGTTGGTTTAACCCGTTTAATTAAACATGTTGACCTGCCAACCCGTTTGACCCGTTTATTACAACCCTCCAAACCCGTTTAACATGCTTACAACTCGAGTACAACATGCCGACTCATTTGACTCGTTTAAAAATCTGGGTTAAACGGCCGTGCCTGGGTTACACAGTTTTAACTCTGCTCTGGTTATGGTAAATGTCTTCGACAGGAATAAATACGGGTTGTTAGGCTTATCAATTCAACCTACCAACCATCACATGTTTACAACTTGCCAACCTGTTTGGCTCGTTTAAAAACAATGGGTTAAATAAGTCTTGTTAAGGCCGATTTTAAGTGTGTTCGGAGTAGGGTTAATGCCTTAGACATGAATACTCATACATTTACACAGGTCGTGTTCAGTTTTAATGATTTAACCTACTAGCCGTCCAGCCCACTTAAAACAACCTGTCAACTAATTTGACAGGAAAACATGTTAAACGGGTCTTGCTCAGGTTACTAGTTTTCAAGTGTGTTCAGGTTAGGGTTAATGCTTTTGACACGAACTATTATATGGCTTGTGTTCAGCTTAACTATTCAATCTATTAACCCTCCACTCCCTTTTAAGATATTTACAACTTGGCTATTGTTTTGAAACCATTCTTCAGGTGTTGAAGGAAGCAACTAGACTTTATGCTGCAAGCTGGGTAAGAGACATAGGCCCCGAGCTGCGTCCAAACGAGTATAAAAACAAATTAAAATCAGAAGACGAACACGATTGCGTTAAAGGTCCTAATGGAGGAACAGAACCTTCAACATTGGAGGATCTAGGTAAACCTTTATTTAAAACAAAGCTTTGAGATTTAAAAACAGTAATTTTAATATTTTATTGTGCTCGGATTGATGATGACAGCTGTTGCTGCAAGAGGCGGAATGGAGACACTTAGGCCCGCTTTGCAACGGGTTTACATGACCCGGGCCTCTGCATATAGAGACGCGTTGAAGAGCTTTATACAAGGTTATCAAGAAGGTATTCAACAAGTCATGGAGAAAAAGGATGAATCTGAATCTCAGCAAGAAAATATTGACCCAAAAAAGCCAACTTGATAAGTATGAGAAACAGCCCTTTTAGATGCACCTATCTACTCCGGTTGTATACTTTTCATTCCATTTTTTAAAATCGAAACATTTTTATCATGATGGTACATTTTGCTTTGATTTGGAAAGATTGAATGGAAAAGGTGCAGATATCTTTAACTTTGTACACTTAATTATATGCAATTATTATATATGTAATAATTATTAAATTGCATATTTATTGCGTTTACTATGATTTAAAATTGTCTTGTATACGACTATAAAACTGAGTTCTTCTTCTAGACGTGCGAAAACAGAAATCTGTGCAAAAAAAATCCACTAATACAAATATATACGGGAAATATGCTTTAAGAGAACCTTATGTAGCATGCAGCCTCAGAAATATTTGTGGTGTTTTGTTGCTCGTTTTGGATGACTTCGGTTTGTATAAGAACTTGATTTGGACAAACCGAAATTCAAAATCGAATTTATTCGGGTTATTCCATTGGATTCAATTAATGAACACCTAGTGGCGGATCTAGAAAAAAATTCAGGGGTAACATAATTTTTTTTTTACCGTGCATTCATACAGGATCGTCTATGAGAATTCAAAAAACCCTCGAGGTCATGTACGAGTGTAACAGTGAGCCCTTATATTTTTATTTTTCAAATTTTAAATTGGGTTTAACGTCTAACGAATCTGGTTGTTAATAACATCATGTTTGGCACAACTCGTTTTGAATAAAATTTACGTCGAAACATAGATTGTATTGTTGTGAATAAAATTTATACCGGTACGTAAATAAAAATAAGCACGTCGTAGCAGAAGATGATTGGTTCGGGCTACCCAATGTTTTCTTCCATCACAGGCGTATGAGATCGCATTTTGCTATTGTATTACCCCAGGCAACCGATCTTTATTCATTACCTTGGGTAACCGGTCTTTATTTATTAGTCATTAAAAAAACTAAAACAAAATAAGATCAAACTAAATTAAATATACCAAGTTACCAATAAATGTATAAATACATAACAAGTAAAAATCCATTTTTTTTTCTCTTTTTTGAATAGAAGAAATTCAAATTCAAGATGGAATTTTCATTCACGGTTATCATTTTGAAATATATATTATATTTTTAATTTAGGAATAAAAAACAAATGAAATGAAATGACATGAAAGAAACTTTTCAGTTTTCAATTTTCCTTTTACCTCAATAATTGAAAAACAATACCATCTTCTACCTTTATCCTCCTCTTTCATTTTCTGCAACTACATATCATCGAAAAAAAATTTCCGATGAGATTTTCACCTTTTCTATTTATACAATGTTTGCTCAGGGGTAACCTAATCTTCGTGAGTGAGGTCCTAATATATCAAACTGTTAAAAATAAATAAAATTTTACACTATGCAGCGAAAGTTGAGGGGTAACCCAGGTTACCCCTGGATGTAAGGTATATCCGCCCCTGTGAACACCCAACATGTCGCGGCAATTTTATTTATTTTATAAAAGGATGGTGAATATAACTTATTTGTAAAATAAAATACTACGATTGTTTTAACTTATTTGTTAAATGAAATTTAAAAATATATAACTTGTTAAAAATTATTGCATATATACTCGCAATATTTTAGAATATACATATTTTTTTTTAAAAAAAAGTAAGAAAGTTAAATACGCATCCGCTTCCGCTTGTGTTCATGAAGAATTTGAAATGACTACTCATGGATGAATCATATGATGAAGAATTGAAGAATTTGATACGTATCCGCTTGTAACGTGATGAGCTTGCCTTACCAATAAACATGTTTAATTTCAAAAAGTATTTGATGAATCAGTGTCACTCTTGAATATTAAATACATATATAACACATAAAAACGAATTATCTAATGGGAAAATTCTTAAAATGTCTCTTTTTTAGAATGAGATTTCATATATGTCCCTTCAAAATTCAAATCCTCTATTTGTCCCATTAGTAACTCTTCTTCGGCTCTATATTATAAATTCGAGACGACATGTTTCTTAACTCGCCGCCTCCCCACCATATTAGCTCATAATTTGTCACCTCCCTGCCATGTTATCTCAAAACCCATCGTCTCTCCTCCATGTTAGCTCAAAACTCATCGCCTCCCCACTGTGTTAGCTTAACATGGAGAGGAGACAATGGGTTTTGAGCTAACATGGCGAGGAGGCGACGAGTTATGAGCTAATATGGTGGGGAGGCAGCGAGTTAAGAAACATGTCGTCTCGAACTTCTAACATAGAGCAGACGACGAGTTAGTAAAGAAACAAATAGGGGATTTGAATTTTGAATGAAAATATACGAAATCTCAATCCAAAAAAGGGACATTTTGAGAATTTTCCCCGTATAAATTGCAAGCTTCATATTCAGCAACGGTGTTCCGTGGCTGTCGGTAAAGTTCATGCTATATTAGTGGGCTTTATGAAATCTATCTTCTTTTTATTTGACAAACCTTCAAAATAAAAAAGACTATCTTTCATAAAGCCCACTATTATAGCCCACTTATCATTCATCAACTAACTATAACCGTCAGTGGCATTCTCGTAAATACACACGAGTTATTTCTACCCGTTTTACCCCTCAATCACATCAAATTTTCAAAATCTGCCACTGACTTCAATTTCAATATTCCATCTTGAACAGCAATGATGATCCCACAAACACCTGCTCAAATCCCCACCGTCCGCCGGAAAATAATCCTCTTCCGAGTTATACTCTCCGCCGGAATCTTTTTCTTCTTTGCAAGGCAAGTCTACCTCATCACCACCGACACCACCACCACCACCACATCCACCGACACCTGGCAACCCGAACTCGACGACCACCTCGTCCAATCCTACGCCACCGTCTTCCAAAACCTCATCTCCGACCACTTCCTCACACCCAACTCCAAAACCCTAATCATCGGAATCCAAATCCTAGAATTCACCGCTGCAATGCAGCATTCAAACGTCACCAACTCCATATCAACCAAGAAGAACGTCTGGCTGCCGTACCAAAACAACTCGTTCGATGTCGAATTCTCGTCCCATACCGGCCTCGATTGCTCCCCTTTACCCGCCGAATTCGCCTCCGAGTTGTCAAGAACTTTAAACCCAGAAGGTTATCTCATAATCCACACCGAATCAAAAGACTTGTACAGCTTAAACTCCTTACTTGATCTTTTCAATTCATTCAAATTAATCCGATCTCGCGATATCACCGTCGACCACTGGTCGGTTCCCGCCATTCGCGAGATTGTTTTACAAAAACAAAATGGAATATTCCGGCGCCGGAGAAGACTCCCGGGAACTTGCTCAGTTCCCGCGTATAAAAAGAAACTAATTCGAAATTCGGAGCCGTTGATACCCGAAGAGCCGTTAAAGCCGTGGATTTCGTTTAAACGAAACATTAAGTACCTCCCGTCGATGGCGGATATTAGTTTCAAGACCGGGTATGTTTACATTGATGTCGGGTCGAGAAACTACGGGTCGAGTATCGGGTCATGGTTCAAGAAACGGTACCCGAAACAAGACAAACCATTTGATGTTTTCGCGAGTGAGGTGGATAAAAGGTTTCATCAAGAGTATAAGTCCAAGAAAAAAGTAACCCTTTTGCCTTACGCGGCTTGGGTTCGAAACGAATCGTTGTTTTTTGAGATTAATCGCATGCCGAATAAGAACAATGAGAATGAGAGGGGGAGGGGGATGGGTCGGGTTCAATCGGCTCATACGTCGACTAGTTATATGAAGGATATGAATAAGATTCAAGGGTTTGATTTCGCGGATTGGGTGAAGAGGAGTTTTGGTGAGAGAGATTTTGTTGTTGTGAAGATGGATGTTGATGGGATCGAGTTCGATTTGATCGCGAAGATGGTTGAAAGCGGGGCGATTTGTTTGGTTGATGAGATGTTTCTTGAGTGTCATTATAATAGGAAGGATAGATGTTGTGATGGTGAGAAGGGTTTGAAGTATCAAAATGGATATGGAGAGTGTTTGGAGTTGTATAGGTCATTGAGGGAGTTGGGTGTTTTAGTTCATCAATGGTGGTAGTACATGTTTTGTGTAGGTTTTAGTTTTGATGGTTGTATAGTTTAGTTGTAGTATAATTGTTGGGTCTTTTTGCATTTGAGAAGGGCTAAAGAAACAAGTATTAGATTTTGTAATGTTTACATTAAGAAGCAAATACAAAAATCTTGTAATCATGAGGGGAGATGGCATCGTACTCCTAAATTCCTAATCGTCAAGGTTGGACTGACCAAGTCGTGATTTTGCCATGTGTGCGTGCTATTGAGACCTTTTTAATAATGTTTAGGCCTTTAGGGCTTGACCGAATAATGATTTGGATGTTTTATTGTCCCATCGGTTGGACTGGATTTAAAAATCGGATGATGGCGTAAATAATCTAATTAAATATGTGCAATCTTGGTGTAGATTTGCGATTTTACTATTCATTCAATGTGGTGTAGTGGTAGGGAGCTTGGGTTTCTTAATGGAGACCCAAGTTCGATTCCCACTTACAACACTTTGGGGGGATATGATGGCTCAATAAAGGAAGACTGAGATCTTTGTGATTTTCAGTTCGATCCTGAGGGCATCCGGGTTTTACCACCAGTGGGCCTTCGGGCGGTGGGTTTTCCCTGAAACTGAAGATAACTTGGAGGCGCTTAAGGGCTCCGTACGGCTAGGTTAGGCCAGCTGGCGGTGGCCTTTTGCCATTGGGCCACCCCGTACGGAGTACCTTGGCATTCTATGTTTGTTAGCCGTTAAAAAAAAGATTTGCGATTTTACTTATGCTTTGGTATATGTTTGTAGTATTTATAAGTTATAAACACTTAAATAAAAAATACCTTGATGAAATATTACAAGAAAAGGAAACTAAAAACTAATAAAAAAATGGGTTCAGTTTATTCCAATATGACTGGTTTTTATTATTTATTTTATTGACATAAGGGTATATAATATTCATGGTTATAATCTTAATTCCTATAAAGCAGTTTATTTTTTAAGGATATAGGGCATATAATATGCTTAAAACCCACGAGTATGGTAGTTACCTGACGGATTATTGGACCTGGCATGACACAAGTTTTTACAGCTATGAGGTTACCTGCACCTGTTCAAACCTGGCCCGTTGCCATTGCTGAAAAAAAAAAAAAAAAAAAAACCATTGACCCTTTTTGAATTACATTTCTTCCATTCTTTGGCCCACCCCATTTGATTACAGAATCCCAAGTCCATTGATCGATTTAGATAGCTCCAAAGCCCATTTTATTTATTGTATGACTCTTTTAATTTATGTTGTTTCACGTAGACAAAATTCAAGGCCCAACATATTTTAATTTATTTTTTCTTATTTCACTGAGTAAAACTAATAAGTAATAATGAATAAAATGGCTTGAACTTGACTATTCGATTATTATCATCGTTTTATCTCATGTTGAACTTAATAACTTGTTTAAAATCCTTTTCTCAATGACCTATAAAATATAAAAATAAATCAACATTGTATTTGTATATTTTGTTATGTTATGTTATGTTATGATATCTATAGAATTATTAAGCTATATATAAAATGTACGGATCAATTAACCCACAATTTCAAATTTACTGACAACGGGCCAAAAAAGGGTGTGCCAAAACAGTTAAAAGTTATATTAAACTGTAACAAAAATAAGTTGGTATCGAACATAATGAAACAATTTTATAAATTCATTTGTAGTAAAATCAGTTACCCTTTTCTCAATTGTTCAAATTACAAAAACGTTAAAACTTACAAATTACTCAAGTGAAGTCTCGACGTGAAGAGCCTACCTGGCTCTAAGAGGAGTTCCAAGCCCACGACGGATAATCAGGTCCAACCACAAAGGCCCATAAAGATCACTTCATTAATGGCCCATGAGAAAAGGACGGTAAAAAGAGTAATTTGGGGGATGAGATTATTCAAATCATAGGTCTAATCGTACTATTAGAGAAGAGTGAAACAAGACTTTAAATGCACAACACCACTAAAAAGTAAAAACACCTAGATTAGACTAAAGGAAATTAAATTTAGTAATTCTTATACTTCGAGATTTTGATGAACTTATAAATCTGGATATTAAAAGTTGGACTACATATTCATGTCTTGTTACTTGTTAGACCATTATCATCCGGTTCCCTAAAATTTTGTGAGGGGAGTTTGTAAATTATAAGGTGAGGTTTTGAGTAGTTGTGAGTGTAAATTATAGGGTGAAGAGAGAAAATGTGGTGATTTTTTGTAAATTATATGATGGAGAAAAAAAACTGTAATGATTAAAGTACAAAAAAAATATTGTTTAATTAAACAGAAGAGAAATGTAGTGTTTTTTAGTGTAATTATAAAAATGGGGATAAAGGATCGGTTGAGAATGCTTTAGGCTATGTTAAGAGGTCATCCCACCGCAAATGGGCATCGTATTCCCACACCCCCCGCCTTAGCCACATCACTAAAAATATTTATATATTTTTTTATAATTCATTAAATCTTGAATGCCCTTTGTATGGGGATATAAATATAGTTTGAATCAAATACTAACTCTTATAAAATAGGAATAATAACTAAACAAGGATATAGCCCGTATGATACACGGTGGTTAAAAAAATATAATAAAAAAATTAAACTGAATAATATGTATAATAACATACCTTATAAATTCATGAGATATAAATAATTTTCTAAAATACATAGATTAGTAAGAATAATATGTATTTGTATTAGAAATAAAAATGAAAGGTTGTGAATCTTTACCAATTAAGAATAAGGGAAGGTTGCCATCAATTCATTTTACTTAAGTTGGTAAGGCACAAGTATTTTAAAAGTAAGGTCATGAGTTTAATTCTCACCAATAACATATTTTTCATTTTATCATTCATAAAATGAAAATTGTAAAAATAGAAGCTTGTACCCTTAGAGGGTCTAATTGAATGACATGTGTAAGTATTGTGTTGCTTTAATAATATAGGTAGATGAGATTTACTTAACATAAATAAGATATGTGTAAAATATATCAAAAATATTTTCTAATAATCACCACCTCCCCGCATTTGCGACGTTTTATCGCAAAAACTCAGCCATTTTTTGCATATGCTCCGTTATTTCGGAGTGTGGCCTTGCCAAGTCACCTTCCCGTTGTGCGTGGGGTGACCAGTGTATATGGTGTTAGTGAGTTTTATTATTATTTTTTTATCTAAACTACTCCAAAAAAATATATCAATATGTTAGGCTTTGAATCCTAATTTTCACTCCAAAAGACAAAAGTTTTGGTCACCCATCAAAGCTGGAATGATGGTTAGTGAGGTTCTAATTCCTTCACTTTTATTAAACATTCATTATCTTGTTATTATAAAATTGTTAAATATAAGAAAAATAAATGATTGGCTAGTCAAAAGAAATGAGAAAGAGACATTGAAGGCAAGTTCTTCATGGGGAAGTACATATTGATTCATGAAAGAAGGACCTTCATACCGACTCTAGAATTTTGCACGTTATTCTATGTATGATTTATTGGGATCTCCATCTTTCTATAATCATTTTCAACCCTATGATTTTAGGTTGAAAAAAAGTCAAGCTTGTATCACACGAATAATGGAGAAATTTTGGGTATAGTGTGTCCCCTTCTAAAATATAAAGTTTCATTGATTTTCTTCCTAAGTGTAGAATGAAAATAATCGAATAAATTAGTGACCCGTCCGTAATTTAAATGATTAAACGGTCGTTTAAAGAAAGAAAGCATATAAAACAATTATGCACCGATGCTTATCCACTTGAATCATCCCTGTTAATAAACATGTCAAATGTATTTTCAAAAATTAAAAATATATCTACAAAGGTACACATAATAATTCTATTTAACTATTTTCTCAAGTATATTTCAAAATATCTTCAAATGCTCAAACCTGCTGTTCACGTATGACCAAAAAAAGTTAAGTAGGTACGTGAAAAAGTGGATATACAGCAAAAAAATAATTAATAATAATCTGCACACTTAAAAAATAATATATTTGTACATATTAAAACTTATGATGATATGAGTAAATATTTTGATATATATTCTCATCGCTTGATCATGATTATATGAAAAATAAATAAATAAGTAGATGCTTTTAAGAAAGGGGCGTGGGAGTAGAGAAGGTTGTCAATGAAACACATTGATGGCCCCCCCATAAGCATGGCATGGAGATGAGTGTTTGATATATTAAAATGTGAGTGGGTTGGAATTAGAGGAGAAAGAGGCATGTGGTATTCAATATAAATAAATAGTATGTGTTTAGTATTTACAGCCAGGTTGTTATTTGAAGGGGTAGCGTGCTCATGTCTACTTTTATTTTCTTTAATTACATTTTTATATTAATATTTAAAATGTTAATCCAAACTTTGTCCTCCTTTACCCAACACCCTAGAGTTGTCCTGTTTTAAGTAAATTAATACATACAATCATTTTAAAAAGTTAATTACAATACACTTGTTTATCATTTACTTGGTACTTAGTAATTGAAAATTTTTGGTGATGGCAGGATGGGACACAACCAAAGTAATAATAAGCGTTTAAACGAGCCAAACCACACGTAAGCTATTTGTCTTATCAAAAATTCAAAATAAACCACTAAAATAAGCTAAAGCCTAGAAGTACGCTCGCTTAATATAAGAGCCCGGGTTTCAAATGCCGAGTTCGCTAGGCAGGGAACCTACACAAACATGTTATTTATACAAATATTATTATTTTTATTTATTTATTTTTGATTATTTTTATTTAGTATAACAAATATACATTTCATAATAAAATAATTAATATATATATATATATATATATAGGAGATGGATAATGCGAGAAGTGATATTATAGCGAGAAGTGCGAGAAATCGATCTCAACCATTGATCATATTTGATTTGTCAATGCATTAATTACTCTAATTACTCCTAAGATATTCTCCACATTAATTTTTGTAGAAGATTACATATTTGAATTATCTATTACTTACATATAAAAAATGTATATGTAGGTGAATTATATTAAATTGATCACCTACACAAGTAACATAATAATCTACACATAGCTCATATTCAATTATACAAGTTGTTAGTTATTTTTATTTTTATCATGATGTAACTCGTATTTACCAACACAACTTATTTTCTGCTACACTAATTTTGTTTCCTTTATTTTTCACCAACACATAACTAATATTTACCTACACATATATCGTATTCACCTACAAAGCTTGCTAGTTCATTTTATTTTCACCTACATGTAAATAATATACATCTACACATAACTCGTATTTGCCTACACATAAAAGATAGATTATAAAATAACTAAAATTATAAAAAAAATATGATGCGTTCCTACATTGCGAATATTTTACAAGTTTTGGTTAATACTATTAATTGTATGTGATATCATGAACAAGGTTTGTTTGTGTGGGTTAATATTCTGATATGCGTAGGTAAATACAAATGGGTAGGCTATAACATGAAGTAAATTTGTATATGTAGGTTATTATTATGAGTTGTATAGGTTAACATGAACTAGTTATGTGCATCTATATAAATATTGTGATATGTGTAGATGATAACATAAACTAGTTTTGTATATGTAGGGTAATATTATGATTTGTGTAGGTATTTGTTTTTATGATGGTTAATATATTTATATTTTTTATAGTATGAGTATGATAGTTTTATTTTATGAATTATTTAAAGATTAAATCAATTTAAAAAATAAAAATAAATATATAATTATTTGTAACTTAACATTAATTAGTATTAATTACCAAAAGAAACTCCTAAACTTTTTACTAACATAGTTCTACAATTAAATAATCCTAAATTAAAAAGAAAACTTATGATTGGCCAGAATCTCTTCTTGCACTTCTCACGCTAAAACCACTTTTGAAATGAACCCAATCCTATATACATATATATATATATATATATATATATATATATATATATATATATATATATATATAAACGAATACCTTAAAATCTTACGTGTTGCGATGTGGTTGCTTTCCCTTTTTATGGAAGCCACCAGATTTCTTGATTTTTAAATGGAGGCCTCTCATTGATTTCACCCAAATTCATGAGTATGGGTCTTACCAAAACCAGATAGCTCTTAAACGAGTTATAACATCTTATTAAATTAAAAATTAATCTTACCAATTATTTGATATAAAAATCCTATAAAATAGGGTTATACTAAAAATTAATAGCTAAATTTTTTAAAAGATATTATTTATAATTAAGAAACACTTTTATAGAAAAAAACATAAGCGGGTCACGGGTCATCAAATCCAGATAGCTTTTAAACGAATTCACGGGTAAAGGTCTCACCAAACTCAGATAGCTCTTAAACGGATTATAACATCTCATTCTATTAAAAAGTAATCTCATCAAATATTTGATATGAAAATCCTATAAAATAGGAATATACTAAAAATTAATATCCTATTTTATTTTAAAAAAAGATATTATTTATAATTAAGAAACAAGTTTATAATAAAGAAAATAAACAGGTAATTGGTATCACCAAACCCAGATATCTTTTAAACCGGATTATAACATATAATTTATTTGTGAAACCATTTCATCATCAAACATCAAGTATATTAATTATTAACTTTCTTATAATAAATAAAATTAAAATCCAAATATACATATATAAATATTAAAAACGAATAATGTAAAACAACCCCCGTAATACGGGGCATAAAATCTAGTGTGTGTGTGTATATATATATATTTAAAAGTATGATAAAAACAAATTTATATACATACACACGTATATATACTGTAAAATTTTAACAATGATAGTAAGAACTTTTTAATTTTAAGAGTTTACAACATTTGATACATATAATATAACATTTAATGCATTCACTTTACTAATAAAATATTTTCCAGGGGTACCATTGTCTTTTGTAGGGGTGCAAACGAACCGAGCCGAGCACGAGCTCGACTAGGCTCATTTAATTTACACGGAGCTCGAGCTCGGCTCGTTTACTATTAATTAATTACTTTTATATATTTATAATTATTTTTGTGTATTTTTTCAATTATAATTTTATGTACAAAATAGTATATGTTATTTAGTTATTTTTTATAACATTATATATATATATATATATATATATATATATATAAATAGATATATATATATATTAAAAAATTATATAAATAGCAGGCTCGTTTAGGCTCACAAAGCCCGCTCGAGCTCGGTCTTGGGCTCGTTTATTACACGAGCTTACTTGTAGGCTCAAGCTCGGGCTCGAGCTCGGCTCGATCAAGCTTTTCCACGAGCCGATCTCTAGTAGCTCATGAGTAGCTCGGTGTAACACCCCGACCAAAGGCGGATTATACATCGGGGCGCCACATATTGTTTCATTACTCGTGACACTATTTGGGTGCCAATATTTAATAAATACGTTCATTCGCGCACGCGCAGGGTAAACACAAGATAACATGAATCATCATAAATCAATATATTATAAATCATAATATTCGAACGGCAATAACTTGTCTTGATACATTTTAATCTAGGTCCAAAATAAAGAAAACTTCCTACGTGTCCACAAGCTCCAAAACAGCTACTGCAAACCTGAACATGTGTTAAAATAAACGTCAAACACTTGCGTGTTGGTGAGAAATCAAGTTTAATACAATACATAGATAACAATAAATCTGCGCGCAACATGTGTATGTCTGGTTTTCAACAGGGGTGTAATCTGATCGGGATCAACTCTAAGATTCATAGACTGCCAGTGCTCACAATTGAGCTCACAAACAAGACAAACTGTGCATGTGCAAACAAAAGAGAAAATCATAAACGATAGTTCTCCCGTGTTCATCTAATGGTACCATGAGAACTGCGGAATAGACCGACAAGACGGTTAATGATCCACACATACAAATAAACAGCCAAGTCTACGTCCTCAACACATGGGATACTGCGCGACTAAAGTTCATAAACAGTTTAAGACTCTAAGTTTGTATGAACACATGAACATCCCAAAACATTAAAAGCAAAAAGGGATTAGGTACGAGATTACTCACTTGATAAACGATGCGGTGTAAGATAAAGCAAGAACCAACTTTAAACAAGCACAAGTTAACCTATAAATAAGATTATTGTTTTAATGATTTGCTTTAAGTCTTGATTATAAGTTAGCCTAATTAATAAGTAAATTATTATATATAATATATATATTACCGGAAAAGCAGGGCAGAACAGGGAGGAAGACGGAGGCAAGAGAGGAGGCGGCAGAGAGAGCAAGGAGCAAGAGAGAATAGGAGAGATTAAGTGTTTTTGTGTGTGTAGTGTTAGGAAAAATAATACTATTATTTATAGAGAAACCCTAGGAAACACAATCCCTAGAAAAAGGGGAAAAGATCTCAAAAAGCAAAAGATTCCAAAAGCAAAAGATATCAAAAGATATGGCAGCTGCAGGGGGCAAGATAAAGCTGTCAGGGAACAGTAAAAAGGCATGGGCAGATCAGATAAAGGTACTGGTCAAGCATGGAAAAAGCAGATCTCAAAAGATAATGTCAGTCACTTTTTCTGTCAACCAATGGGGTTGGTGCGCATGCTGCGCCGAAAGTAACTTTTCAGACATAAAGCAGATTAGGTCAACAGCTCAAAAGATAAGACAACACAAAAGCAAACGGCTAGATTAAACAGAAGAAAACTCAAAGGGTTTAGCGCGAGAAGGCTGACACAGAAGGTCAAGAGAGCGCGAGCGCGAAGGCAGACAGAACCAACCTTAACGCATCGCGGAAAGAACTACATTTCTAAGCGCGCCGCGGGAAGAATCACATTTCTTAGCGCGCCGCGGGAGGAACTAAAATTCCTAGCGCGCCACGGGAAGAACTATAATTCTTCGCGCGTCGAGGGATGAACTACGATCCTTAGCGCGCTGCGAGAAGAACTACAAATCCTTAGCGCGTCGCGGGAAGAACTACCGTTCTTCGCGCGCTGCGAGAAGAATTACAATTCTTAGCGCGCTGCGAGAAGAGTTCGTCTCGCGTATCGCTGGAACAGATGGTCTTCACGCAGGCTTCCTTGTAAGGAGTCTGGCGCGTGGAGCTGCGCAGACAACCTTAGGCGGGAAGAACCAAAGGACAAGCAAAGAGTTAGAAGAAAAATAGGGAAACAAGGCGTAAGGGCGGGACGGCGACAAGAGGGAAAAGAAGGCGGAAAGAGAGAAGAGGGACGGGACGGCGGAAAGAAAGAGAGAGAAAGAGGCGGGAAGGAAAATATATTATTATTTAAAGTAAAATATAAGTATAAATAAATATTAAATCATAAAAGAAAGAGATCGGGTCAGAGAAACGGGTACCTGGGTCGGGTCGGATCGGGTCAGATGTCACACTCGGCTCGTTTACACCCCTAGTCTTTTGTAACCACTAATAATTAGTATATATTATTTATTAGTATTAGAGATGAGCAAAAATCGGTATGGTACCGATCGAACCGGTACCCGAAATAGGTACCGATTTAGTACCGTCGGTACCGAGGTACCAAGGTTTTGAGCTTTCGGGACCGGTACGGTATGATATGGTGCCGGTATTTCCCAAATTTTACCTTAAATACCGGTACCTGTACCAAAAATTTGTGATTTTCGGTACCGGTACCGGTACGGTACCGAGCTCATCCCTAATTAGTATATACTCAATTCACTAAATTACGCATATATAATAATTAACATTTAATAATAATAATTCCAACATCCGGTTAGATTTAACTTTTACAAACCCGTCGCAAAGTGCAGGCCACCCACAAGTATAGAATAATTTAAGAACTCATTTAAGTTGTAAAAGCCACTAGAATCTTTTATCAAGTAATCAATTTATTCATATGTATTAAATTCTAATTATACGCAAATTATTATATATAACAAAAGAAGACTTTGGTGTCGCAAGTGCCCGATGACGGCACCTTAGTAGTCGACGGCACTTTTTTTTTTAGTTTCAACACTGTAATGAAATAGAGGTTAAACTTGTTCATGGTATGCAGATTACTAGGACCCTTCAACTCAGTTATTATAAGAGTTAAAGTGGTGATTTCAATTCACTTTCTTAAATTCTTTAAATTTTGCTTTCAACAAGATGCTTTCTATTTTGTTGCCATTTTACTCCAATTCACTTAAATGTTGTCATTTCAACATGAATACATGATGCTTTCTATTTTGTTCCATTTTGCTCCACTTGCGTAACAAATTCATCCTATTCGTTTAGTCCCTCAATGTGCACCCTAAGTGAGGGTAATTCTGCCTTCGACCATTAACCCTCCAAATTTAAAATCCTATTAAAAGTTACCGCTGTAGACCCACGTTCCCGACTTCCTTACAATCGACAAATTAAATTCAAAATTCTGGAGTTCACGATTTCATAAAGATTTTAAAGTTTTCTCATTTAATCAACAATTTAGAGTACAGTTCTCACAATATGGCTTGTTCGAGATTCGAATAAAGAGCTTTATCCACACATATACTACGATGATTTTTTTTTAAAAGTTCGTCCTTTAATTACAAGACCTAAATTTCTCTTTGTTACATGGGAATATTTTTTCCTTCCTTTTTTTTCCCTTGGTGATCATTGGTTTAGAAGTTTATTTGGGGATATTGAATTTTAATAATCCAAATTTCGATCAATTGGTCGGTGCTAAGCTCAACTTTCAAAATGTGTACCATAACAATCTCGTCTTTCAATATATTTTTCTTCAACGAGTTTTTCACTAACGGAATTAGACTCTTTTAGTTTGTTTTTCTGATGTGATAAAAAAAAAGTATATTAGTAGAGTTTTGACATGTATTTTTTGGGCTATATTTGAACTTGAATTATATATGAACTAGATTTCTACCCGGCGCAAGCAGGTCGGTAAAACTCGGGCGATTATAAAACCTAAGCATTGAGACGGTAAGTCAATGCAAATTCGGTCGGTTTTGGTTATGTGCGTTTTTGTGCTGGTACAAAAACCAAAAATAAAACAAAAGTTATAAAAATTAAGGTGGACCAATGAGACGGCGTCGGTTAGTAAAATTCAAGCGTTGGTAAACCCGATCGTGGTTGATCCCGGACGTTAAGGCGATCAATCTATGCAAATTTGGGCGGTTTCCGTCACGTTCTTTACGGTACCAAAACTAAAAAAAATCGACATTCGGTTGGTTTTCTTTACGATACTGGAACTAAAATAAAACAATAACAAAAAAGTCCGAACAAAAATTTAAAAAAAAACGAAAAACCAGTAGGGTTCTTGCGGCGCGCCAAAGTTCTAAAATATATATAGTAATAATGTGTCAGTAAAATTAAAGTCAAAAAGAAAATATTGATGCTAAATTTATAAGGATCTCTTGTGTATCAAACATGAATTTGCATCGTGTAAATGCTTTATTGTTATTATTATTATTATTATTATTATTATTATTATTATTTATTTATTTTTTGCAAGATGGCTATTTGCTACATTGGCAATATGAATGTTCAAAAATTGATCATATTTTTCCTATTTTGTGGATGTAAATAATAGAAGTTGCCTTTTTTACTTTTGAAATCCATTTATTGTTCCTATAGGAAAATGAAAGAAGCCTGAGAGAATAATAAGGGTTAAGATTAAAAGGCACGCAAGAAATACCTTATATATATTGTTGTTCATAATAACAACATAACCCTTTTTTTTGAAACTTCGAATTTGGTTGGGTTCGGTTTTAGTTTTCGACACTGGGAAAAATGAAAGCCGAATGATTAACACTCTGTGCCTGAATCTTTAACAAATTAATTATAATCAACATCTTGTAGTCGTCTTATTTTGGGTCATGTTTTCTTAGGTTATTCCATGAATGTGAAAGCCTTTTGATTCTCTAAAAAAATATCAACTAGCACATACGACGGAGTTTTCTTCCAAATTAAAATATGAAAATAATGAAACAACCAGCCGAGAAATAATACATGTCACAAAAATATGAACCCAAAAACATCCAAACTTTTTAAGTGGGGTCATAATCGAATGCCATACACGAATGTTTGGAGCAAATACACGAAGATAATTTAATCATTACAAAAAATAATTTTTAGAAAGTTTATTTTAAACATACATATGATTCATGACCAACTTTATGTTTGTATGTCGGGTCAGTTTAATCATATATTTTACAAATCAAGAGATACATATTATAGAGTACAATTTATAAAATCTTAGTTATCTGATATAACATATATGACTCACAAAACAAATTCATTAGTCATTTATACATACCATGATTCTGATCTAGTTCATTAATACGATAAGTTCTTTTTATGTACTGTATAGTATCGGAATAATTTTAAGTTTTATTTGCATATTTAACAGCCTAGTGACATTTATTAAACATTCTTAAGAGGAACGGATTTTTTTTAGTCATTAACGTAACACTAATTATATTGAGCATATCACAAATAGCGTGAATAGCACATGAAAGAAGATAGCATGGAGGTATTAAAACTATTTGGAACCCCAACCAAGTAAGCCATGCTTGTACACTACTTGTTTCTTCTCACTAGTGTCTTTTCATAACTCTGAAAGGGTTATAGTGACTGCAATTTGGGACGATATAATATTACGTCCTAATTCTGACGACACTCTTGTAACACTAAAGAGTGTTTACAATGGATTTATGATCGTTTTACTATAATTTTAGTAACAAATTATGTATTATTCTTTTAATTAATGGATTGTTTGATGGTAATCTCCAAAGTGATCGAAGTCCCTGATCTATGCAAATACACAAATAAGAACTTCGTTAAAGCTAAGAAGGGTGAATCGTTAAAGTTGTTAGTCTTATTGGTCGATTCTTTGTGTTTATCGTAACAGTTGTGGATCTTCCATTCAAAATACCACCTACAAGTTTCTTTAGTAAGGGATTTTCACGTTTCAAGTTGAGAATTATATTGTAAATTTATATAACAAAAATGAGAAGATATGCTATTCTAATTACCACCGATCAAGAAAACGACTTGTCTCTTAACTGGAGGACATTGAAAAAGTAATGCGACATGTATCATTAAAGTGCACGAAACAAAATCTTTTATCAATTTCACTACTTAGTACAATTTTATAGGAAAAATGATAGCCGTGCTTTTAAGGCATTGGTTAACAACGAATTTCTAGTACCTTTTGCAAAGGTTGTCAGTTTGAATCCTGAGTCCACCTCGGTTTTCGTCCCATCGTGTGTTACACCAAAAAGTTCTGCTCTTGAGGTGATACAACGGCTGTCAAGTGGCAGTCGGCGGTATGGTTTCCCGGGGGAACGTCCAAGCCAAACTCCGAAGCCAGCGTGGGTCCGGTTAAGACAGCATAGTCCGGCCAGAGTGGGGTATCGAGGCTCTCCAAATTTGAAGAGTGCGGTAGCCTAAATATAAGAAAGTCGCCGTTCTAAAAAAAATATAATAGAAGTAAGGTTATTTTGAAAACACTCTAATTGACATGTAAGCAAACTCATGTAACAATCAAATATTTTTTATTTTACTTTTTAACCCAATGTAATATATTTTACTATTACCATGTAGAACAAAAAATAATAATAATAATAATAATAATAATGATTTATCTACGAGTTATATCATGTGCGCATTTTGATTTTACATATGTAAAAATCAAGATATTGCGCATAACATAACTTACAGATAAACTAGTTTTTATGTTTGAATTTTATTTTACGTGACGACAATGATATATGTGTTTGTGAGGTTATACTCTCTCATGTGAATTTTCATTTTATCTTTTCTTGTTATTAGTTGTATATGTTGTTTTTAATAAATATTCTAAAGGTTATATTCTAAAAGGTTCCAATAAAGTCAAATGGGAATAGTACGTAATTGGCAGCACATCTCATTTTCATGTATTATATATGGCAGACATGCCTGAAAATGACACCTAACCACACATACGAAAACGTAGTATTGCTCTAAAAAGGATTATATGTATACCGATCAAGATCGAGCTTAACCCTAAAATGGGTTATACACGGATCTACCAATCAAGATTGAGTTTAACCCGTTTCAAGTTGGTTCATATATAATTTTTAAAACTCGAGCATGACTAGTTTATTATTTATTGATTATTGTATGTTAATTTATCTACATATATAACATAATAATACATATTATTTTGTTATATATAATAAAAGCTATTATGTAAATGTATTTAATTATAGACAACCAGGGTTAGGTTAGAATAAAAACCCACTTGAGTTGTGAAAACTCTAAATACTCATTATCAACCACATGTTTTTAATTAAAGATTAAATATTGTGGTCCACAATTAAAGTTAATAAAAAATATAAAAGTTTATTTACGTTTCTCTCTCCTGAAAACATATATAAAAATTACTAAAAAAATGTAAAAAAAATAGCAAAACGTTTTATTTTTATGTTTTCGATGTTTTGTATTAAATGTAACAACATATATTACATGTAACAAAAAAAAAACCCGATGTTACATGAGGTTTTCACGGGTTTTCTCAACTCAAGAGGGTTTTCAAACTATACTTCTCCTAGACAAATAAAAGTTATATATATATGTATAGGCTCCTAGCTTGTTCAGGCTAGCAAACCTACCCGTGATCGATAAGTGAAGCTAAGACTTGGGTTTGTTTGTTACACAAGCTTATATTTTAGGCTTGAGCTCGTTTTAACCTTGATACAATTTGAGCTTTTAATGATCTGATCTTGACTAGCTTGCAAACGATTTGACTTATTTAAAATCTTACCAATCATACTAATTTAATTGTTAAAATTAATGCGATGATAAGATAACAATTAGAAATTTGTCGAGACCGAGAATAATTGCATTGTGAGCTTTCTCCATTACCTATTTATTTTCTTTGCATGTCATCATCAGGTAATTAAACAATTGATGGTTGGTCTTAATTCTTGTATTTTAATGATTTATTTTACTATTTTCATTAAGGTTTTAGTTAGAACTACGATACTTCAAACATGTTTTTGGTTTTCAGGTCATAAAACGTTAAAGGTATATTTTGGAAGCATTTATGTCCATGCTATGGAGTCCCAGGATCGGGGATCATATACCCCATATTTGGGGTCGCTGACGTTGAACATGTGTTTGGTCCATTAAGCAGTTGATCTTAATACTATAAACCAGGGTTTTAGCCCCACTTCGGGGATAATCAATTCCATCCGGCTCTGGGGCCAAGAGGGGCGATTAGGAGAGCCCCGAATCACCTTCCAATCATCCTTTGAAGATTCAATCACAACAATGAGTGACTAGTTCATCCCGAATCATTCCCGAGTGTAAGATTTGCATGATTTCAGTTCTTATTATTGTTATGTATTGAATTATTGATGTTAGCTGATTGATAATCTATGTAACTTGATGTTTAATATTGTTGGTTCGATCATTTGCTCTAGGTTTATTTCAATTTAGACGTTTAGTTCGACAACTACAGCAATACTCGTTTGCATAGGATTTTATATTATGTTCTAGGGCTATTGCATGCTTTTGTGAGTTAACCCGTGAAGGAGTCTCTTATTACTAGTCGCGGTTAATGTACACAATTGCCAGTGTTCCTGACTAGGATATTCTAGAAAACCTCTATTTATCAATTGTTTATCAGAAACCATTTAGTAACCAGAGTAGGGCCGAATGATTACTTGCTTGAACCCTCAGTGCGATTTTGCTCTAGTTAATTGCTAAAATTGTTAAGTGTCGCTTGTTCCAAATCTCAACTTGCTAGTGTAATAAGCACTCGACAAAACATCATAATTGCATTCTTTGATACTTGTAAATAGTTTAAATAAACAACATATCATTGACCACATGCTTCTTTGGATTTGATACCTGACTTACCCGAGCTATAGGTTAATTAGGTTTTTGCTTGATCGGTACGACACGGTCCTCAACCATCTTCATCATTCTATACATCGACAACACCTTGATGGACTAACAACGCTCTCATCTTCAATCGCCATAGACCGAAGTCATTCTTCTCGTCAACCTTGTCGATGTCGAACTTCGCACCAATCACCATTCTTGTTTTAATCAAATTGCGATAACTTCTTCCGAGATCGGGCCAACAATGACTCTGATACCAATTGTTAATATATGAATTCCTAGTATTAAAAATAAACGAATGAAAGAAAACCACGATAAAAAAACTCAAATCATATGATTATTGTCAACTAGTTTAGCTTAAACGAATTACAATCGAGAAAGAAAGGAAACTACAGAGGAATTGAACTAATCGATGTAACTCACACGACTTGATTTTATCCCCAGTTTAACGACTATTAACAAACTGAGTTTCAAGAATGACACAATCAATCCCCTCACGTTTCACAAACGCCCCTTGAAGACATAAGCTGCTACAAAACCTTCAGCGTTGTCTAACTTATCATTTGCTAATCAATCAATAAGCATGACACAACTTTAACAAGCAATCAATTGAGTCGATCAGTTGCCAACCATTGACTTTAATTGAGTTGACTTATGTTGACTATTTCAATTTCTAATCTCAAATATTCTCGATCTTAAAAGAAGAAAAATAAATAAGTTCAAAAGAGGAGAAAACCCCATTAAAGAAAGTAATAGAACCGACCATCGTTTAACTTTATATGAATGATTCCATGTGATTCCATGTAATTCCAAAGCAAGCGAATGCATGCACCAAACTAATTTATTGGGACGATTCCATTTCAAAACTCATAACAAACAAAGACACCCTTAGAACTTTTGTGAATTCAATAAAAGTATATATATACAACTAAGTAGTTAATGCGGAAAAATATTGGATATCTGCAGGGCTGGCTGAACGAATGTGGAGGCCTAAATTGAAACAAGATTTTGTGGTCTCTTCATCACAATTGCTAAGAAAAAAAATTTTGTTTATTACAACTTTTGAACTCATAACCTACCATCACACCGATACATTACTTTCATGCAGGTTCTACCCTTTATTAGTAACAACCAAGCCTAACACCACACCAATACATTACTTTCAGTTTACTTTACTATTATAACATATCTATATATAAAGTTTTTTTTGGACTTGAAGGCTTTAATTGAGTGTTGGCCTAAAGCCCTAACTTGTTTTCGCTGTCCTACAAGCCACCCCTGAATATCGGTCAAGGACCAATATTTGAGATATTGGCTATCGCGATGAGATATCGGTAATTTTAATACCATGCAGAATTTATATATATATATAGCATTTAAACACTATCAATTCAATATATTCTCCTACTATTAACAATTAACCTTTTGCAACACTAACAATTGTAGCAAGTAGGAACTGATTAAGATTCGAAACACCACTATTAAACATAAAAGTTGAAAATTAAGACTTAAAACATTAATATCGAGAATATCGGTGATATATCGGTCAATATCGCAGATATTATCGATACCGATATTTTGATCGATAGTTCACATAAGAACCGATAACCGATATATATACCGCCGTGATACTACCGAGATTGACTGCATAACTATACACACACGGCGGATTAAATAAAAATTGATCCTTCTACGAGAAGTGTTGAAAGTGATTTTGAATCATTTATCACACTAGCAGGGGCGGATATATATGGAAAGTGGGTGGTTCCCCGGAACCACCCGAGTTTCGAAATAACAGTGTACTTTTATATAGAAAACACTATAGAAACCACCTTATAAATTAGGAAGGAACCACTCTAAACTCAACTATAAACGCTAGTCTAGTGGTAAACACCTGGTTTTGTAACTGTGAGGTCAAGAGTTCGATCCAGTTCTGAAGCATTTTTTTGAACTTATTTTTTTAATTAAAGCCTTATGTGTTTCAATTTAGGGTTTTTAAGTTTTAAAACCCATTACAATACAGCCGCTGCCTCTGTTTCTCTCAAGACTCATGCACACAGGTCATAGCCACCTGCGTCTGCTACTCTGCCACTTCTCCGACCACCGCCCACCGCCGCTGGCCCCCTGGCCCTCTCTTTTTCCGGCCATCCACATGTCCACACTCTATACAGCTCCTTCCTTCAGCCTTCTACTCTTCCTCAAACTCAAAGCTTGAATACTCCCACTTTGAAGGTATGTTCACATTCATTTGTTAAATGCTAATTACTTGTTCTTGTTAATTGTTTTTTATGTTGTTAGTTGTTAAGTTATTTGTTAAATTTAGTTTAATTTGTTAGTTTCTTAGTTTTATGAACCATCGAACCTTAGATCATCATCTTCAAGTAGTAAACCGTCAAAAATAAATTTGGATGATCTTCCTTGGGATCCTTTCGAAAGGCAACCAATTTCATCTTATCACCCAAGTCAAAAAAATGAAATTAGACGGACAAATCTACTTAGAGGTATTTTATTATTTTATTGTATTCTTATTGTGTAATGAACTTTGCCATCGAACCGACCCGAACCTCAAACCAACCCGAAACTATTTTGTACCCGACTCTATGAAATTGAATTATCTATAAGTAGTGCACCACCCGAAAAAAATTCCTGGATCCGTCACTGCACACTAGGAGCTGGTGGTTAATATTGAGATGGCGACAAGTTTCTACCTAGTTGAGGCGGACAATTTCGTAGAAACCGCTATTAATGATTTTTTTTTTGTTAAATATAGTTGCACCATTTTTTTAACATCTAATTATTTACCCCATTTTTGTTAACTTTTATTATATATGTAATTGTTTTCTAATAAATCTTTTCTGAACGTTGTCGTATCGCATTTCATTCCTAATTGGATGCATATGGAGTAATTATATACCTATAATATAAACATATGGTGTATACTTAACTTATAATTATACGCGAGCATATACCACTTATCTTAAATACACATGCCACATCCGGATGACTTCCTATGCATGAAAATTTCATAGCTAGCTAAAACTTAGTTGTGATTGGGATGGTTAAAGACAAAACAGCCACCTTAATTTGTTGGCTTTTTTTTTATAGCTCTATCGCCTAAAAACTTTTATACGTATTGAGTTCGCCGACCAGTGGTGGAGCCAGAAAATTTTTCTTATGGGTTCGGGAATTTTTGTGCTTGATTTTTTTCCATCGCCAAAGTTTTCGGGCCCGAATGGGTTGGGTCGGGTCGATCATTGGGTCCGATAAATAAAATACATCACTATCATAACAAAAATACATCGTTAGCAATCAATAAAATACAAAGCCACATTAAACAAAAAGATATCACATATCATAATTGTTCTCTACGCGTTTTTATGTTTTGAAAACGATATTTTCAATCATGACTTTTAAAAGAACTCATTTTTAATATAAAAAATACAAACATCATTCATATAATTGTCACCCAAATAGTTACGCAAATCCGTCTTCACATGCTTCATTGAAAAAAAAATTCACAAACAATAGACCAACGGATATTGGTTGTTGGCGATCATTGAAACCTTGAGACGAGGCAGCAAAGGCGATGAGGCAATGGTTGTTTGGTTGACAAAAAGAAGTTGATTGGTTGCAGGGGTGATGACCGATGCTTTTGTTTTGTTTATTTATTTATTATTTATGTATTATGTTTAAAAATGTTAATTGGGTTGGACTTATTGACCCATTTTATGAGTAATTTTGGACTTTTTAATAATCTATATATGGATTATTATTTGCCCATATACGATATTTGTTAATAAAATTTGTAGTTTTTTATAAGTTTTTTGTATTTTATAAAAAGAATATTCATTACTAAAAGAATATAACTAAAATTTTCACAAACAATGGATTCCAATATATTTTTTAAGAACGATACTGGATTCGCTCGATGAAAAAGAATGAGTTCGCTCGTTAATTCGGCACTATAGGCTATATATAAAACCGAAAAAATACCGGGTTCGGCCAAACCCGGTCGGGATAACGTGGCTCCGCCACTGTCGCCGACCCCACCCACCCCCACCCGGAAACAAGGTCCAAGTGAGCAGTGGCGGACCCAGGATTTTTTGCCAATGGGGTCCCATATTTTCGGTGTTCAAATTTTTCGGGTCGGTCGTTGTTCAGGTCGGGTCGAGGCGAAGAACATAATAAAAAACAATATCATAATAAAACTTTCTTTTCAATCATCACTACCTGAACGGGTCAAAATGGGTCGGGTTGACACATAAACACTTTGTTTTCCCTTTCTTAAACATTTTTGAGATAGAACCTAGATCCACCCTTTCATAAGCATGTGTTGAAAACCATTAACTTAAACTAGTGAAAAATAAAACTGATATTTTAAAGTGTTTGAATGTTTCTAAAGAAAACCATGCATAAAGTTGAAAACAATGATATGTATTTTAGAGGTGTTTGAATGTTTCCAAAGTTATCATTGCAACATTAGCAATCAAATGACTGATTAACACTAAAAATTAACACAAAAAACCAAAAACTAAGCCTTGTAAGACTTGAACCCATAACCTTTCAAAGATAAAACAAGGGACTTTCCACCAGACCACATCAACATTAATAGTATGGGTTCCAAGTATTAAATCTTATGGGGTCCTCAAAAAATTTAATATACCGCTTCTAATAAATTTTTAAAAAACATTGGTGTCCCGGGACCCCGATCCACACTATGTGGGTCCGCTCCTGCAAGTGAGCACCATTGGGTGAACCATATATATGTACAACTGTGCGCTAGTCTTTGTGTATTCACTGTCAAAAATATATGTTTTTATCGTACGCATTTATCACTTCCACAATATATATGATAGACGTGGCGCCTCCTAACTACATCTAACACTTTTAGTATAATCGTCCGTAAGTACATACATAGAGAGACAATAAACAAAAAACATCTATAATTAAAAACAAAAATATTTATAAAAATATAGTTACAACTTAGGACATGAAATTACATGAACTTGGGCATACCTGTTCTCTTTTCTCTCTTCTTCATGTGATTTTCTCGGGGCAATAGAGACATTTACCTCGTTTATGAAAAACCATAAACCCAGGTGCAGTTTTAAAAAAAAATGTCAAATCTATCCACAAGAAAATCAAGCCATAGAGAAAAAGAAACCATTAACCCAAAAAAAAAAAAAGAAAAAAAACTTTTCTTTTATTCCTCAAAGATGCTCTCAAGATGAGGCTTCCACTCGCCAGCTTGAACAGGCCGGCGAGCTCTTCGGTGCCCTACCTTCTTCTTCTCGGGCAGCACCACAACATCAGAAGAACGTAAACCACCGGTGTTCTCTTCGGGAGCCACCGTATTTATAGTTTTCTTAACCTTTTTACAATCTTTTTGTGGTGTGTTTCTTTTCTTTTCGGGCATGGATGATGCGGGAATCAAGAAATAAATGCTGCCTCTTTTAAGCTCGGTGCTGTTTGAGAGGATTAATATTCTCCGGACAACACCCTGAGAACATGGTTTGCTTAAAACATGATTAGGGTAGTTCTTCAAAACATCACCAGCAGTAACTGAGCGTGTGATCTCTTCAACGTAGCCGTTTAAATGCACTATTCTGATCAAATCAAGGGCCCCGCAGGGAAGAACACAAGCCAAACAACACCTTAAACTGTTGCCCATCCTCTTGTTGGATTGGATCTTAAATGTTTTTGGGATGAATTATTATTATGTGTTTGTGGCTTGGTTATGGAGAAGGTGATCAAGAAGTTGAATTTATAGAAGGGAGACCGTACAGGTGATCATCGGGTTAGGAGGGTATTATTATATTAATGATGTGGTGAAATGGCGAAAGTGCCCTTGGTAGTGCATGTTTCTTGGATCTTACCTTATTAATCCTTTTGATATATTATTTTTTTAGTTTTTTAAAGTGGATATTTAATTTGGATGATTAGTTGTGATTATGATTGGGTTCAGTTATCTTAAGGCCTTAGATTATACATATTTATGGTAAATTTGGTGACATTTATTAGAGAGACTTCATGTCCCCTTTCCAATACTCAATACACGTGTTGTCAAGTTTTCTCTCTAAATGAACTTGATTTTAATGTTTTATTATAGAGATGTGTTGAGATATTAGATGGTTTAATTAAGTGATTTCATGTCTTCATCTTCCGGAATTCATGTATATATTGTTAATGCATTTAGTATTTATCTTGTCATATTTTTATACTTATCTCTGTATATAGAAATGAATGGTTTCATTATGAATAATCTAAATGCTGGAACTTAATTATAACGATTAATCAATAAAGTTAACGGGTTGGTTTGAAAGAAAGTTAAAGTTGAAGAGGTATTTTGAAAGAGTAATTAAATAGTACGTAATTAATAGTTTGAAAGTTTAGAATATATATTATGTGTTATAGTTTTTGAATTTTTGCAAGTTTATATAGTTTGTTTGAATGTCTAGAAGTAGGGAGTTTGAGTATGTTAAATTTATGTTTAGTTTTAGTAGGATTAGTATGGTTTATTTTAGTATAAAATAGGTGGGTTAGGGGTCGATGTAAAAGTGTGGGGTCATTGTAAGTATGTACAAAATAGTAATAAACAAAAAAAATCGATCTTGGTTGAGATCAAATTCCGTGTTCGAGTTCTTGGGCCTGATTTCCAACAATTGGTATCAGAACGTAGACTCGAAAAAAAAGGCATGTAAGCAGATTTAAGAAAGCAAGTGATCGGCCAATGAAGGTGAGTCGGTTAAGAAGTTTGGTTTGATCACGATTGAAAAGGAGTATTCAGGGTTGATATAAGGGTTATTCATTTATGGAGGTTGAAGGAATACACTGTCGCAAGGTTTGATCACATGAAGTGGCAGACATGGTCATGAAGAGCAGACGTGATCATGGGAAGCAGAGCGTGATCACGTGAAGCAAGCTGACGTGATCATGGAGAGCTTGAAGTTGTGATCACGACTCGAGATAATAGTAGATTGATCGCATGGGCCTGTCCATGTAAAACAAGTCTCTGGTTTTAGGGTAGAAGGATTACGAAGACATTGAGTTTGTTTCGGGTTCAATAACTTGATAGCAAACAAAAGGTGTCGTTTTTTTTAAAGGTATTTAAGAACACCTTTCTTGAAATAAGAGGGTAAATCAAAAGCACATTTCTTGAAAGAGAATATATTCAAGAGGCAGATCTTGAAGAAAACAAAAGGTAGCCAACAAGCTAGATGTTGGAGGAAAGAAAGTAGTCAATAACCAAATACCTAAAGATAGAAAGTAGAAAGTAGCCATCTTTGGTCAGCAGTAAGAGAAAGAAATTAGAATTTTTGTTTTAAGAAAGAAGTATGGGAAAAAAAGAACGAAGAAAAAAAGAAAAAACAAGAAATCAAGGAGAAACAAGAAAGAATAAGGAACGCTCATGGCCCATGTGGACATGTGGTTCGTTCGGGGAAAAGAGAAAGAGAGCGGGTGGGTTTTAGGGTTAAGTGGGAGTATTGGAAGTGTCACACCCCAACTAGCACAATGCGGAAGCGTAAAACGGGAATGTAACAGACACCTCTGGTATCAACACATTGTTTATAAAGAAACATCACAAACTAATTTACAATATATTACATTTCTTTATTCTATCATTGTTTTACAGTCTAGGTGATACAAACAAAACTAGTTCGTTAACTATACGTTCTTACTACTAACTCCCTTGCCTCTATTCACATAGCATCAACCACACACCTTGGGCAAGTAACAGATCACCAAATCATTCCGATTTAGGTACACCTGAAAAGCATTTTAAAACGGGTCAACTACCAGAGTTGGTGAGTTTCACGAGTTTCGAGAAAACAGTAATGAGTATTCACGAGTTAACACTTGTAATCATGAAATAAGTATGTATGTATGTAAATGATGTAATTATGCTAAGCTACAGTGAAGCCTTGACTGTATGTGCTGCGTGCATCCATTTCCCACGCTCAATCAACCACTGTGGCCCATTTCCGCCCACAACATGCCCCAAGTAGCTATGTCTAACACTAGATAGCGTATTGTATAATTATGGTCATGTGCAAACGGGGTAAAGTTTCAGCAATACATGCCGGCTCCGTTTGGGTTTGTCAAATCAATGGTACTATTCACAAGCCACCGGCTCGAAGTTAATCACTGTGTTAGTGGGGACTTTTGTGTGTTAGCCCTTAGATAATTCACATCAATACATGTTTCAGGTATGTATATGTAATCAAACATGCTTTTCACCCCAAAAGTTCGTAAATCTGTTTAAAGAGTGGGGTCATGAAACTCACGGTTTAGTAGATAATCAGTACTGTATCAGCTCGTGGTTTGTTCCGCTATCAGTAGTTCCTATAATCAATATTATAATAATATTAATATTTTAATATTATTATAATCTTAATACTAAACTGGGCTGTATAACTAATCTGGGTGTAGCTGAAACGCCCAGAAAGTGGCAATAGGCTTAGGTTGTGATGTTGTTCAATGTCTAATACTTAAAACTTAACTTGGCTCAGATTCCCGTTTTCCCAGCTGGGCCAAGTTGTTCGTTTACGCGTTCAGAAAACAATTATGGGAAAATAAGCTTGGGTAAATGTATTGGTTAATAAAATGATTAAGTTATAAAGAAGGATCACATACTGGGATCCCGAATTAGCCACGGGGCCCGTTCCCGTTTATTCAGTTTGATTTAAGAAGAAACGCGCACAATCCATCCGGATTGTCCAGGTTTTTCATAGAAAAGTTTGTTTTTACTTAATTAGTCCAAAAATATGATTTTTGATCACTCTTGGTGTTTTGATATTCCCGCAGGTTCGTTAGTCGCGAACTTGCCGGTTTTTATAAAAACTGAATTTGTTTAATATTCAAATTAGCATAATTAATTAACCGTTAATCATTAAATTATGAAAATTTAGCCACTTATCAATTAAAATATGTAGATTTTTATAAAAATATTTCTGAAATTATTTACTGATTTATTAATTTATAAAAATTCATTTTATCATCTATATTTCGCCTGAAAATCGTCCATTTACCCCAAAAATTTCCAAAAATTCCATAAAAATTCCTGAATGCTCAAATCATGTCCCAAATCAACCTGTATCAATTCCAGAATGTACAAAGCTCGTGCGATATTCTTTTCAGCCCAAATTTGGCGATAAAAATTCACACGAACGCATATAAACAAAACACCTTTAAACTTCTCCAAATAATCCCAAAATTCATATGTGTTCAAAATAAATCAAATCTGAGTTCCCAGAAAAATTTCATAATTTTTGAAGTATTTTAGATATTTTTCCCAAATAAACGTCCCAATTCGGTAATAAATTTGTCAAATATTCTCGGATGGTCGAAAAATTACCAAATTTGAACAGAGACTCATTGACATGGTCCCTGATCTTCCTGAAAAATTTCAAAGCCTAATAATATGCACATCACAAACTTAACCTAAATAGCCCGTAAGCGAGTGTTTCGGCATTACCTTAGCGGGTTTGGCTCGTTTCCGACTTTCTAATCAAGTTTTTAGGTTCTTGTGCTTCTATGAAAGTTAGATACAAGTCCTATATCACAAACCAAGCAGGTTTCATCAATAGAACAGCCCTTTAACTTAGGGTTTCGGCTAGTGCACAAAAACAAACTTTTGAACCGTAAAAACGCCGTTTCAACTCTTCAATTCGTGTTTATGGCCAAAAAAGATCATGATTCTGATTTGAAACTAGGTTTAACATCAAAGTTTGTTTTTGAATGATTTTTGAGAGTTTTACATGGTTAACTATGATTTTTAACAATCAAGACATGTTTATATGTTGTTAAACGAGTTTAAACGAATCAAAAATCGATTAATCATAAGGTTTTTACCTAGTTTTCTTGATGATTTTGGCTGCAGAAGAAGATTTCTAGAAGTTGTGTTTGAAAATATGTGTAAAAATATCTTAAATCTAGTTTATATGTGAAGGAAAAAAAGGGGGGGTGGGCTGCTGCTGCGATCGGAGGTTCATGGGCCCATTTTGGCCCAAGTTTCTGATTTCTCAAGCCCAAATACGAAAAGCCCAGTCCAAATTTAGTTCGGGTTCGGTTTTTGGCGCGAAAAACTTATCGGGTGCGTTAAACAGTGCGAAAACGAATGTTTTTCGGCTAGTTTTGTGTAAAATTATAAAAACATATATATGTTTGTAAAAATCAAAAATATTTTCACGGATCGCTTAAAACATTTCAAATAAGTGTTTGGTAAGTCTTTTTCGGCTTAACGGATGATACAATGCTTGGTTTGTAACTATCTTTCGTGTTTAAATCTATAGCTGGTAGTTAAACGAGCATGTTTTCGTTAAATTGTTTGTTATCGAACTAAGGCCATATTACTAATATTTTAGTTTGTATTAAACGTATATCACTTATAGATGGCCCCCCGAGATATCTGGGTCATAACCCGACCCGTTCGATTAATCGTTCGTTTGTTACGCAAAAGGCGTTTATTTGCTTAATCGGTAAATACGTACTGAGGGGTACCTTGTTTTGTCTCAAATGTCACAGGAAGTTAATCCCGAAGCGAGTCATTAAGAAAGTTAACTTATCGGTTTTGAAAGATCGTGAAATTTTAAGGGGTATTGCGAAAGAGTTTATTTGAAAGGATTTAATTAATAACTTGAAATTTTATAATACTTATCGACTTAAATTTTGAATGTTTTGCAAGTTTGTCTATTGTTTGATTGTCTGGAAGTTATTGGTTTGAGTTTGAGTATGTTAAGTGCATGTTTAGTTTAAGTATGATTATTATGGTGTATTTTACTATAAGTAGATGGTTACGGGTTATTAATGTAAGCGTGGCGAGAATTATAATAAACATAAAGAATTGATCTTGGTTGAGATCAAAATTTTTATTTGTCATCTTAGGTCTGATTTCGTGTCCGTGTTCTTGAGCCATATTTCCAAGACTAAACAATACCAACCCATAACTAAAAATTCTTAATATAGAGATCATCCTATCACATACATCTCAAGCATTATAGACTTTATTTTGGTTAAATCAAATAGTAAGAATTACATGAGTTGGAAACATTAGACAGTTATAACTATTATGGGCTACTACATTTCATCATTTAGAATTAGTCTCTAACAATGCGTGAATGTGAATTTGCTTAAAAGGAGAAACAACTTAGCTATGTTTTATCCTGCATCAACGTTACTATGGACGACTCTATATATTGCCCATTGGAACTTTACCAGCCCACATGCTGAAAATAATCAAAGAAACCTATAAGCATTTATTACGATTCTTCAAAGAAATTTAACTCAACCAGAGAATCAGGCATTGATGAGACACTAGTTATTTTGATTTTGCCAGGACTAACTCCAAGTTACAATGTATTTGCATAATGTTGAAAGTGCATAATTTGCTTATAATTACTCAACTTTAAACCATTGCAAGTGTATTTGATTTTAGAAATGGCAACATGCCAACACTGAAGTCAATATCAGTTCGAGGGGATAGACATCTTCACTAATCTACACTCATAACATCTCAAAATTCTACCATTAGTTCATATTCCTAATCCTTCTTTGATTCATATCTTCCTTTTTGGTTATTTCACCTTCTATGTCATATAATGTTGATACTTCATCCACACTTCCTTGTAGATCCTCACCACACTCCACCCACATCCAGAATTCTCTTCTACTTTCTCTCGCCCTTCTCATGTTCTCATTGTCACACTTCTCTAGTCGTATTTTTCTTCATGCCACTTCTTTTTCTAATACTGACCTTATTACTACTATCTATTAGGATTATAAATGGCAAGTATGGTTGGACGCTATGTGCACCAAAGTTGTTGCTTTGCATTCTAGCCGAATTTAGGTATTGGCTCATTTTCTGCTCGTACCATCATTGTTTGCATACGTGTATATACAAGATTAAGATACACTCTAATGGATATGTAAGGGGATATAAAGGCTGGAGTTGCAGTTGCAAAAGGCTTGCATTAGAGAAAGGGTGTTAATTATATTAAGACTTTAGCCCGGTTGTTAAACTTGCCACTATCATGTTGGTTTTATTAGTTGCCATTTGTCTTTACGTTTCAAGCTACATGTCGCTCCTATCCTTAACGTGCAAATGAATATTAAACTAGCTATATAATTATCAAACTATAGGGTATTTAAGTGTAATATTTATTCTCTATGTAAAGGGACTACTATTAATTGGTTTATCTTCATCAATAGAACAAACCAATAAATTATATGATGTTACAGGGTGTTACATTATGTTAGTGCTAATCTTGTATTTTATTTTTGTAAAAGAGAAATAAATCATTAAAACTTGTAATGCCTAACTTTAGGCCATGAACATGCTCATTTTATATTTCACATGGTCACACAGGGGACATATTAATCATTTCTTAATTAAGTTTTTCGATATTGATTAATCTATACATATAAAACAAAGTGTTAGATTAAAGCCAAAGGAACTCTTTCAAATTAATTCAACTCTTCACGATTGATCAAACATGCATGTGCCCATTGTTTTTGGATGCAGGGACCAAGACAACCTGTGAAACTGTATGTAATTTGTCTTCATACACAATAAATACGTAGATTATTATAATGTGTTTATATATATAGATAAAAGATATAATACAATAATCGTTTATCGTACATTACGTACGTGACATTTGTAACCGTTGATTTTCAGAAACCCAAAATTACAATTACACTAATCTGTTCGTCCCTCTCCCTCAATCTGTCTCCACCACCCCTTACCGACATCAGCACACCTCCTTCACCTTCGGTCGCCGGTGCCATCAACACTCTTCATCACCAACATCGCCGTCGACAACGAACTCATCGGAAAAACGCAAATCACAGGTTTGTTTAGTTGAATTGAAATTGAAATTGAAATTGAAGCCAATTGATCGGTTAATCTTTGAAATCGATTCAATCATCAATTTGAAGCTTCAATCGATCAATTTTGAGTTCTGGATGATGGGTTTTTGACATTGAACGTTTAAGATTTGAAACGTATTAGTAGAATGTATTAGCAGAACGTATTAGCTGAACGCATTAGCTGAACGTTTAAGTTTTTGCCTGAACTTTTAAGGGTGAACCTATTAGCTGAACGTATGTCGTGTACGTAATGTACGTTAAGCGATTATTGTACGTTAACATTCCCCTATATATATATATTTATATGGGAAAATTAACGAACAAACTAAATTAGCATGCTAATTGTGAAAATCAATTAGTGTAATTATATAATTAAATTTTAGTGTAATTAATTACACTACAATGTAATTTCACTATGTTGTAATGTTGTATATATAATTATACTACTTGATACTCATAGTTAGCACGCTAATTTAATTTGTATTATTTAATTGAGATGGGGGGGGGGGGGGGGTAATGCACAAAAGGGAATTATCATACAAAAAATACAACCCCACCAGAATGTATCATGTGGGCAAGTTATATGAGCCCGCAATAAATATGCACAAATGTAAACAATTACTCGGTATATATTTATAATTATATAACTTATATAAATAAATTTGCAACTTATATGATAATTACGCAACATGTTTTATTTACATGTGGTATACGTACGGCACGTCAACTTTATAAAAAAAGTCAATATCTTTTTAAAAGGATATAGCAAAATTGTACTCAAAATTAAATAAAATAAAATGTTTGATTTTACGGTATATTTTTTTTAAATAATGTCATGTAAGAAAGTTATTAGTGTTTAAAAATACTAGTAACGTGACAGTAGTCCATTATCTTATCCATTGACTTCTTAGTCTTAGGGGCCAAACTCTTTCTTACACTTTATAGGTTAAGGCTCTTTGTATTTAAACACTTTTCATATATATATATATATATATATATATATATATATATGTGTGTGAGAGAGAGAGAGAGGAGGGATTGTCATAAAATACTAAATTTTAGCAATAACATGTTTGAACGATTCTAATTTTGTATTAAGTGTTTCATATTTTTAAAATTTTGTACCTTTTACATATAAAGTCAGAATGTTATGTTGCGAAACTAATTTGTTTACATATATATATATATATTTTATTTTATACTAATTACATACACAAGTGTAGATAATAGCATGCTAATTACATACACAAATGTAGATAATAGCATGCGCAAGTTAGACACGTAAAACATTGTTGTCATTGAAACAACATTTCTCAATGGGAAAGATTTCTTTGGTATTTTATCAGAAAGAAGTATCTTTTTGTAACAAAAGAAGCATGCTTACTTGAGGTGTACTAAAATCTTTTAAATTGCTCTTGATGGTGACCGATAGCACTTTGTATCCTTTTCCTCAAAAGTCAAATTTTAATGTTGTCCTCTTTGATTTCTCGAAAATATATGCATTCTTTACTAACCTTCGTAAGTTTCTGCTAATAAAAATTCAGATTCATACTCTAAAGCAGTAGATCGACACCAGAAAGAATGTTACAATGCATACTCATGGTGCGTCTTTGGGCAAGACGACATGGAGAGAAAAAACAAAAGAAAAGAAAAGAATATGGTCATCACTAAAGGGGGGCGAAGTGTGAAGAGGGTCGATGATCAACTGATATGTGATGGTAAAAGCAGACACTAATAGACATTAATGGACAAACGAACACTAGCAAACATTAATGAACACTAATGGATAAACATGTATAAACAACTTTGATGAACAAATAAATATAAATGATTACATATTAGTTTCAGAAAGTATAATTATTACCGAACTTTACCGGATGTTCATGAACACTGTTGAGTGAACGCGGCCTTTGTTCGTGCTCGTCCGTTAATCATCGAACGAATTTTTTTTATGTCCGGTTCGTTTATTAAACGGACGAACATAAACGAAATTTATTGACTCGTGTTTAGACTTTTGGCCTTTAGCAGTGTTCAAAAATGATTCAGAAAAACCAAAATCAAGGTGTGAACGAGGAAACTTGAATTTTGACGAATTGTAATTAAAAATCCAAACGGTTATAAGAAAAAAAAACACAACGAGCAACGGAATAAAGTTGAACCAAATGGTTCGTCTTGATCAAAATACCAAACTTTTTTAAGTTGATTTCTATTTTACACAAAAAGTCAACCCAACCAATCCTACTTTTTAAAAGTTCATACCCCCACTATAAGTATAAAAGGTGGACTATGTGTGAATATAAAATTAAAATTCCCAAGAACAAAATAGTTGTAACAAATGAATCATCAACTTTTATAATGCGAAATTTGCATCCCTCGTTAAATGATAAAACAAACCCAAGGGTTGTCGCGAATAAATTCCACGTCATTATTCACCTAATTAATGCGCATGTAACTATTCTTATTCCTTAATTTTTTATTTGACTTGGTCATCAACTCTATTATTAGTTGGATTAATTCTAAGTTGTTAAATGGATCAAATTCGAGGGTTGGTGAGTTAAACCTGACACAAATTTGAACCTAAAATGATCCGTAAATAATGTCAATCAATTGCGGAGCTTGAATACAGGGGGCCCGAAAGTCGCGGGACCCATAAATCAAGAGGGCCTCGAAAAGCTTCACCCTTGCAGAGGCATAACTCGTGCATGACATAAGTTTTCATAGTCTGATACAAACCCGACCATTTAGTTTGAATGTTTTAGTTTATTTCATTTTATTTCATGTTTAATTTTGCAAGATTACAAATCTACTATACTATTAAAACAATAACTATTTCTAAAAATAACATTTATTCTCATAATTTCTTACTAATAAAATAATTCAAAATTAAATTAAATTACATTCAACTTAATCACATTCAATATAAATTAAAAACTATCATATTTTTCTTTTCAAAGTTTCATGGTAATTATTTTTATTTTGGTTTCATTTCGGGTTTTGGCTTTTGTTTGGTTTTAGTTTTTATAAATTTGATTCGTTTCACTTTCGTTTTAGACGGGTTTAACTTTATTCATTTTTTGTTTCAGTTTTTACAATTTTTGTTTTTGGTTCGGTTTCAGATTTATTGGTTTTAGTTTTTCAGTTTCATTTCGGTTTTTGTTTTAGTTTTATTGGTATTTGGTTTTATTTAGGTTTTCGGTTTTAGTTTTTTTTTTCAATTTAGTTTCGTTTCAATTTTTATTTAGTTTGTTTAGTGTTTGGTTTTAGTATCTATTGAAAAATGAAATAATATGAAGGGTTCACAAAATAAGTGAAGGTTCACATGGGTTTCAACTTTCAAGTGTTTTGAAGTTATTGAAGCTTTATATTTTTTTTTGAATCTTCACAGCCACAAATAATGAATTCGCATTTGGTAGAAAGGATTTCAAAAGCTAAAAACGTTATATGTGTTACCCTTCATTTTTTTCTTAATTTGCAAGTGTGTTATTATTTTCATTTATAAAAATGGGTCATTTTAGAAATGTTTTTTGATTTACTTTGGCTTGGATCAAAACGGGTCATTTTAAAAGGGTATCGGTTTAGTTCGGGTCAATGAGTCAATATAAAAAGGCATCGATTTCATTCTGGTTTCAATGGGTCTTTTAAAATCGCATTGATTTGGTTCTGGTCATACTGGGTTAATTTAAAAGATATCGATTTCGTTCGTGTTTAAATGGGTCATTCTAAAAGCTTAACAATTTGATTCTGGTCAAAATATGTCATTTTAAAATGGTTTAGATTTGGTTCTGGTTCTTAAATGAGCTTTGAATGTGCTTCGGTTTATGAGGGTGCAGGACTTTTCACATGAAATGTAAAACCAGTTTTCGTAGTCAATTAGTCACTATGTTTATTAGATTGGTATATGAATGTTTATGTCGTCAACTGTGTTCCCGGTCCAGAAATAAAAGAAGCCCGGATCATTCTTAAATGCTTATCGGGAATCTTTCCTGGATGTTTATTTTCTAATTTGTTTGCTTTCCAGAATAATGTTAGTGAAGTTTGTTTGTTTTATATTAATATTAGTTTTTAAAGTGTATGAAGTTTATGTTTTAAAGTTTTAAATTTTCTTCGTAGGCATTATACTATATAAAGTCATTTTTTGTAAGTTTATGAATTTAAGTACTTTGTTTGCGTATGAATATGAATTGCAATTAAAAATCATGTTGTTTCAAAAAATATATTAAAAAATAATTAGTCGTTTGAAATTGTATATATGTTTGCTTGACGATTTCTATATTTCCACCCGTGTCGTGCACGGGTCAATAACCTAGTTTAATATATATATTAGTCAAAAAGACTAAATAATCTGTTTAAGTAAATCATATACAAGAAAGCATTTATGATTAGTAGTTTATAATGTCTTAATAAGATTGACAGGGATTAAAGATTCTTTGCACCTGAGTAGTTAATCATTCTATTATGGTTATGAAGAAGCTTCAATGACGTAGATTTTCCATCCACTGACCACAGTGAAATATAAAGCCATGTCTATTGCGTTTAGTTTAATTTGCAGTTATTTCAGTTGTTGGAGACATGTATGATGTATCTCGTAAGACAAGTTCCCGTCTCTTATTCATGCTGCTACGGTATACAAATTACAAAAGTTGAGAATCTGCACATATTTATGTTGGTTAGAAATATCAATTTTTAATAGGATGCACATTCGTGTTAAAAGACATCATTTTTTAACGTAGTACACATTTAAACCATGTAAATCAAACATAACTTATTTATCTATAAACAGGTTAGCTGAGGTGGAAGGGCAAAGCAGTTTTAGGGTTATAACTTATAAATTGGTCATAATACACGGGTTGGCTGAGTGTAAACGGGCCAGGAGGTTTAAAAGCAATGCTACATATTATTTATTTTAATCTTAAATAGGTTGACGATTCAGCCCTTTAAGTTTTACTTGATTATTGAATAGGTTAGATATGTCAATATACATTGATTTGTTGTATTATAAAAGAGTAACATTAATCAACTTAAAACTTGATAACTTTAGTTAGGTCATGTGTTATAATCATCACTCAGATCACTCACGGTCACCTCATAACCACATCACCACCTCCTTCATCATTCAACTCCATCAATCAACCTATGTTATATTAATCACTCATCATTCACTCTTTCTTTGTTAGTTTTGTAATGTAGTTAATTAAATGTTATAACTTTTAACAACTAAATAAAAATACCATGTATAAGATAAATCAAAACTTTTCATTGTTGATCATTGTTAGAACGCATTTGTGTCTTGGTTTCAACAGGCAAATGAAATGCGGAGTATAACCTTGTGACTAAAAAAATTACTTGGATTATTTGTATTCGTTTATTGAAAAGTAGAGATAATTGTGTGTATATAGTTAAAAGGGTAACACAAATATTGTGATTATCTTTATTTCTATGAGTTTAAATAATTCTTTTAAAATTATTGTCCACACCCAAAAAAAAGGCGTTCAAATGGAGTGAGTGACGAGCAGGATGGTGACCACACATCTCACCAAAATTTGCAAGATGAGGATGGCGGTACAGTGTTCTTCGATCTCACACATGCCTCAACCCAGGCATTCTTTTCTCGCATTATCACGTCACCTTAGTTTGAAAAATTATCACCCCAATAATTAACCTATTCACAATCATCATTTATTTGCAACTTGCTAGATACTTACACGTTGAATTATGTTGAAAGAATGTCACACTTGTTATCAAAATGTAATTTTATTGATTTATATATTATTAAAAAAAAGATTTATCATTTTTTCAAACTGATTAATAAATAGTTAGTTGATTAAGAATAATCAAAGTAAAGAGGGAAAGATATATTTAAATTCCCCCTTATAAAAACATCTAAATTTGTCTTCACCCTCATTATTCCTGGAAACCGTTTTTTTTTTTTTTTTTTTTTTGAAAACAATGGTTTCCTACACACATTTTCAACGGAATTTGACACAAGAATTCAAGCAGTTTAATATCAGTGTTGCAATGTATAATTTGATAATCTAATATATTTTCTCTATATAATATTAGTTATCTTCCTGGTTGTATTCATTCCTTTTTCTTATGTTCTATTATTGTATATTTTAATGAAACAATAATTGGTATTGCATAATAGAGCATCCATGAAGAATCGTACATTACCTTCTGGTACTTGACTACTAGCGGTCTTGCACATATATAGATGATGAAATACCTTATACCTTAGTTTTGAAATTTTATGTCATTAAAACCAGATACTTTATATATATATATATATATATATATATATATATATATATAAGTGTTCAAATAAGAATAAAGAGTTTCCTAGGAATGGTAAGAACCAATAGATTTTTATCTATGATAAAAGAATAATTCTAGGAAACTATGTCAGTTTTTGGTAATTTTAAATCTCAACTATTAATTAACATGATCCAATGGTTATGATTTATTCTTAGTCTTCCTAGAAAATTACTTCTTTTTTACTATAACCCTCCCCTATATATATGTATAGGGGAAATATAGAATGAAAACTCATTTGAGTTTTGTAAACCCGTGAAAACCCTATGTTACATCGTTTTTTTATTTATTTTTTATTTTTTTTTGCACACGTAATATATGTTGTAATATTTAATACAAAACATCGAAACATAAAAAAAAATTGTTTTGCTATTTTTTTACATTTTTTTACTAATTTTTTTAATGTTTGCAGGAGAGAGAAAAAATTATATTTATATTTACATTTTGTATTAACTTTAATTGTGGATCACATGATTCAAACTTTAATTAAAAACATGTGGTTGAGTCTTGAGAATGGTTTCTAGAGTTCTCACAACACCAGTGGGTTTTTATTTAAACCTAACCCTATATATATATAGGGGAAGTACAGAATGAAAACTCATTTGAGTTGTGAAAATGCTATGTAACATCGTTTTTTTTGCACACGTAATATATGTTGTAACATTTAATACAAAATATCGAAACATCAAAAAAATTTGTTTTGCTATTTTTTACTAATTTTTTTATATGTTTTTATGAGAGAGAAAAATTTATATTTATGCTTACATTTTTTATTAACTTTAATTATGAACCACATGATTCAAACTTTAATTAAAAACATGTGGTTGAGAATGTGTTTTTAGAGTTTTCACGACTCAAGTGGTTTAATTTAACCTAACCCATCAGACTATAATATAAACTTCACAAATCATGGGTCCTAAGCCCAGCTAGTTCATAGGCCCAACTAATGATCAATCTGATTCGATTCTTTAGCCTACAACCAAGACACATCTTGGCCGAGATCCAATCATCCAATCCTCAATATAGCATGAAACAGAAGAGGAACAAAAACCCGTCGCCAACAAATTAATCAAAAATTAGGAAATGTGATAAGCTTTCCACAAATTTTTTTTTTTTGAAATAATCTATTGTTAGCACCAAGGGTGCTGTTGAGAGGTTCGACATTTGTGTAAACACTTGATTCCTTTGCACAACACTTTCTCTAACAAAATAATCAACAAAGTAGGTAATGCTGCTTCAATGTATGAAATTCAATAGGAAATTCCACGTATTTAAATTGGAATTATTGTATATAGTAATTTTTTGTTTAGTAATAATGAGAATGACTAAATGAACATACTATTGGTACAAGTACCATAATTTTGTAAAATTAAAACTTATTCGAATTAAAACTACATTGCTATATTATATATCTAAATCAGGACCGGTCTTAGGAAATGGTGGGGAGGGTGACCGTCTCAGGCCCGATGACCCATGGAGGCCCGGACCTTTTTTCAAAAAAAAAAAAAAGTTAAATTATGGATATATTTCTTTAAATGGAAAACTATAAATTGACAAGTAATTAAAATTATAAACCATCAAATTAAATAGTTTAAATAATTGTAATATAATATGACAAATTATTACAATTAACAACTATATTCATTCGCTTCGTCGTCTTCTTCATCTTGACTCGGCTCACGACTTTTTTCGCTTTTAGTTTATCGATCTCCACGAGCAACTGTCTCATTTAATTTTGCATGATGTCCCACCATGCAGTGTTATGGTTGGTTTGACACTGAAGAGGTATGTACCCGCCTCAACACCGAGCGAGGCGGGTCAACCCACAAGATATAGACAAGAGGCTTGAAATCAAGACATTAAGAAGTCACAAAGCCAAAACCTATGCGCATGGCGCATATCACATATGCTCATGCATCACATGCTCAGGCATCATATGCCCAGGCACCACACATGCTCAGGCATCATATGACCACACATGCTCAGGCATCATATGCCCAGACACACATATGCTCGCGCATCACATATGCTCACGCATATCACATATGCGCGCGGCGCATCAGCGCGCGGCGCATATCACATGCTCGTGCATATCACATCTGCGCATGACACATCTGCGCGTGAGAATAAAGAGAAGACCTCGCGCATCCTCAGGATTGGCGCATATCACACATGCACATAATCAACCTCGTCCTTATCCAAATCAGGATTAGGGCAACCTTGATTGTGCACGTCAGACAACCTTCCAGAAGGTATCTTTTTAAGGAATAAGAATATGCTGATGTTGACAGCTGCCAAATGAAAGGTGGACAACTCAGCATAACCCATGTGCTACCACGTGATTATAACCAATGAGAAAGCACCAGGTGTCCCAGAGGACACGTGGCGCAGAGCAATTGGAGGAGGCCAACAAGGCTGAGCCCAATCAGTGGAAACCCTAGCACTATAAATACAGCATCAACTCCACAAGGAGAGAGATTCATTCACATTCAATCATATTCAATTACATTCAATCACAGACAGTTACAGCCAGTAACATACACAATCATATTCAATCACAGAGTATTCAGCTATTAAGCAATACTCTCCAGATTTCCTTACTCTGATATTATTATCTTCTCCCACAAATACTTATTCTCACACCGGAGGGTTACCGCAACACCGCTTCCCTTTTCCGCCGCGCGAAGGGAGGAGGTAGTGGCACCATATCTTAGGTGGACAGGAGGTCTGCCCACTTTTTGAGGCAGGGAAGACAAGGAAACCTTGGTGGTAAACTCCTGGGTTTTCCTAAATCCCCCCGCCTGAGTAGGAGGATCCTGAACAACAGGGGCAACATCTTTCTTCTGTTTCTTACTGGCCCCCGCGCCAGTTTTCCCCTTAGCTTTACGCTTTAGTTGGGGCGCCTCCTCCTCCTCCTCCTCTTCCGCGAGCTCCAGCTCGTAGTTTTCGAGCGCATCTACAATACACGCAACAGAAGTGTTAGCAAAATTTGGTATTATAAAGGGAAATGCATAAGTACAAAGGCTTACCAGGCGCATCGCTGTCGAAGACAAATCCCAGATCAACAGGGATGAACATGTCATCAAAGCGATCGGGGAAACCAACCTCCCCAGCGCCGAGCGCGACGGAGCCACCCTCCATATGCTCATCATATGCGGCGTGGATATACTCCTTGGTGACTGCACAAAACAAGTCAAATGATATCAGCAAAAAGAATTATATTCGCGCAGAAGTAAAGCAATGAGATTAACTTACACAAGCCGTCCACTTGGATAACGGGCTCAGTCGCGCTGTCCGCCCACCTCCTGCTCATACCAACCCCCACTAGCGCCTCCTCACAAATGTTCTTGGCGGGGGATGGTTCAGCGGTCAACTTTTTAACCCAGGCGCCAGTTGGGTTCTTGAGGACACCCACATCCGCAGGCGCAGAAGAAATCGCGCGCATGGTCATGCGGATGGGGATCACACCAGCCCTTATATAGAAAAACCTCTCAGACCAGTCATGAAGGCTCTTGAATGAAACAGTGGAGCACTTCACCTTCTGACTGCGAGGAATAAGTGAGAACCAAGAATCTTGGATCTTGGGCTTGTAAAAAAACTGAAAGCGCCGAGGTGTGGGCTCCTCGCGCTGGGATTTGCACATGAACTCAAAGTGAGTCATGCGCACAAGTCCAAACGGATGGACTTGGGATATATGAATCCCATAAAACTTAAGCAGCGCACCCACAAACCTTGTCATCGGGAGACGAAGGTTGCAGTGGGTGAAAAAGTGGCTATAAAGGGATATATAGCCGGTGGGCGGGTCCGCCGCCGTTTGCCCGGCCACAGGCAACATGCAGCCAAACAGAGGGGGAAAACCCTGAGAGGCGATGAGGCTGTCAAGATCGGCCTGCCTCAATTTGCAGGGGATTTCATTCCACCTCTTCACGGCCTTGGTCCTCCCTACCTCCTCCGATGAGCCCTCAGCAGCCTTCTTCCCCTTGCCGGTCTTCTTCAATGTAGACATTACTAACGATTTTCTACGGCAATGGATGGGGGAGATTGTGTTGTCTGAGCTATCAGACATACAACTGTGACAACGAGCAAAGGATGATCTGAGGAACAGAGACCTGGAAGCAGAAGACAAGTAATCGGAATAGAAAGAAAGAAAGAAAAGAGATCAGAAGAATAAACAAGAAGATGAAGGATAAAAAAACTCTAAGGGCTGGCTTTTATAGGCCCAGGAGAGAGAAAAATTGGTGCTGATCGGACTTCATGCTCCCCCACTCGCAACTGTAAGCCAACGCGAGCGCGACACGTGTCCCTGGCACTGTGTGAGGGGACACGAAAATAAACTTTACAGCTGCTGCCAGAGCTCACGCGCCACCACTCGCAGGAACGGACCAACGCGAGCGCGACACGTGTCCCTGACAGCATGTGAGGGGACACGAAAGGCAACCGTAGCACCTCGAGCACACGAAAGGTCTGACACGTCTCCATCATTGACCCACGTCAGCAACAACCAACCACGTACAGAGACGATTCGTTTGCAACAAAAAGGATAGAATTTCGCGCAACGATGAATAATATGAAGAAAAAGACAAACCCCTACTAAAAGAGCAAACTGTTAAGTCTAATATCTATCTTGCCTCGCTCGCGCGAGACAAGACACACATTAGACTGGGGGGGCTTGAAGAGGTATGTACCCGCCTCAACACCGAGCGAGGCGGGTCAACCCACAAGATATAGACAAGAGGCTTGAAATCAAGACATTAAGAAGTCACAAAGCCAAAACCTATGCGCATGGCGCATATCACATATGCTCATGCATCACATGCTCAGGCATCATATGCCCAGGCACCACACATGCTCAGGCATCATATGCCCAGACACACATATGCTCGCGCATCACATATGCTCACGCATATCACATATGCGCGCGGCGCATCAGCGCGCGGCGCATATCACATGCTCGTGCATATCACATCTGCGCATGAAACATCTGCGCGTGAGAATAAAGAGAAGACCTCGCGCATCCTCAGGATTGGCGCATATCACACATGCACATAATCAACCTCGTCCTTATCCAAATCAGGATTAGGGCAACCTTGATTGTGCACGTCAGACAACCTTCCAGAAGGTATCTTTTTAAGAAATAAGAATATGCTGATGTTGACAGCTGCCAAATGAAAGGTGGACAACTCAGCATAACCCATGTGCTACCACGTGATTATAACCAATGAGAAAGCACCAGGTGTCCCAGAGGACACGTGGCGCAGAGCAATTGGAGGAGGCCAACAAGGCTGAGCCTAATCAGTGGAAACCCTAGCACTATAAATACAGCATCAACTCCACAGGAGAGAGATTCATTCACATTCAATCATATTCAATTACATTCAATCACAGACAGTTACAGCCAGTAACATACACAATCATATTCAATCACAGAGTATTCAGCTATTAAGCAATACTCTCCAGATTTCCTTACTCTGATATTATTATCTTCTCCCACAAATACTTATTCTCACACCGGAGGGTTACCCCAAAGAGGACCCCTCTGTCCCTTTCTGAGGGGTAAGTTGACGGTGCTGTTCATTTTGTAGGTGGAAGAACACAGATCCAAGAAAACCATCGGTGAAATAGTATAATCACACCCGAGGAAAGTAGATCGTCTACCAGTGAGTCGATCCACGCTTCTTCAGACACAATATATTGGTGTTTGCATTTTTCACTTTTCGCCCAATAACCTTGCTCCAACCCTGACGATTGCCGACGGCACGTCTTAGACCTCATCAACAGACAAATCACCCGCTTCATTTCACATCCGGTGGTACTCATACAAAATTCTAATATTATATACGTGAGAAAATTATTCTCACAAATATAAAGTCAATAAGAAATCTAGATTTTTTGTTCATGCATCTTTCCAACGTAGACTTTCATATAGTTAAATTAATAAAAACAACACATCTCATTTTGGAATGACATTGACAATTCCCGGCTCTTACGAGCTCAAAAGTCGGTGAATTATATATATACTCATCACACACACACACAGACATATATATATATAGGGGTTGGATAACATACAAACTATGTTTTGGTACAAAGCGTGCGCAGTGAAGGAAATCATAAAAATAGAGAGGTGGCAAACTTGTAATTATGTTTTACCCTCAAATTTGAAAAAAAAAAGCAACGTGATGCGAATCTCAGATCTTCGAACGAATTATTAGGACATCAACCAAAATCAAACAAGAAATCACAGCGGGCAACATAGCGTAATCAATTATATAGTGTGTAATTGAAATAACTATGGTATATTGATGATTTTGCTTTTGAGTTTTGTTTTCTGTAGGATCTTTTATGACTAGTAGTGTAATTATTTTCTAAACTAGAGTAATTTTGATTTAAATCATAATTGATATTCTATTAGAGTAATTATCATGTATAACTACAGTAATATGAATTACGTTAAATAATCTTGTTATATGCTTGGGTTGGATTAGTATATGGCTACATAATTATGATAGATGCATAATTAATTTATGGGTTTATTATAGTGTAATTGTATGTTTGAGTTGGATCAAAATTTAGTTACATAATTAGTTACTCTATTTGTAAATATAATTACTCTATTTGATAGAAAATAAAAATTGAATGAAACTACTGAATGATGATGCGAGTTCAATCAATACAAAAACACAAGTAACAATTATACATTAGAAAACAATTACTCTAGCCATCCACATAATTACACTACTTATACAGTTTATAATAATAATTGTTTTATTTGTAGACTGATTATCTCGTGTAACTAGAGTAATTATAGTAAATAAATAGAGTAAATATCTTTGTTATCATGGTTGTTTAATTAAAAGTCAATTGTTTCAATAATTACTCTAGTTGTATACGATAATTACTCTAGTGATAAAACAACCATGATAACAAAAATAATTATTACATTTATACATTATAATTACTCTAATTACATGAGATAATTACTCTATATACAAAACAACTTTTGTAAGTAGAAAAATTTTGTGTAGCTTAATTACTCTTATAACAAGAGTAATTTTTTTAATAGATAGTGTAATTATATTGCAACTACAGTATTTCTTCCTCTTCTTCATCGTCTAAGTGGACCCTTCAAAATCAAGTTGAATCAAGCTTTTTACACGTTTGATCGATATCAAATCAAGCTCTATACATGTTTAATAAATTGTGACCTTCAATTGAATCAAATTCTTTAATTACAAAACCTTCAATTACTAAGATTTTGAATCAAGCTCTGTAAATCGCGATTGAATCAAGCTCTAAACACGTTTAATTGACTTTGAATCAAGATATGTATAGGTCTAATAATCGATTTTGTATCAAGCTCTATACACGTTTCAATTTTGAATCAAGCTAGGTACGCGTTGAATCAATTGCAACCTTCAATTGAATTAAGCCCTGTATTGGCAAAACTTCAATTATTCAGATTTTGCATATTTATGCGAAGAATTCGTATGTGGTTAATTAATTACGAAATTGCCACCGTATATTTAACTGAGTCGCACGTTTAGTACGAATTTTTTATTTGTATTTGATCCATCTCCTATATATATATTTACTATATATATATACACACACACATATATAGGGGTGGGATCAAGAGAGAACTCCTCTTAAAGAGATAACTAGAGAACTCCTATTAACACATTTGATTTTCATTAATCAATGGTTAAAAAACAAGAAAATGGAAAACCAAAAAAAGAAAGGGTATTTTAAGAAGAAAGGGTAAAATTGGAATTGACAAAAACTAAATCATCCTTCCTCTATCCTCTCACAGACCGACCATCGCTCTTGCCTCCTTTGCTGAAAGTTAGGGTTTTATTTCCAGATTCACTAGCTCAATCATCTGAATCATCCAAATCTACTGTGAAATCGAGCACAAATCAGATGAACAATATCAGGTAGACTATTATAATATCAATTTCACACAACATCTCATCGATTAGGTTTATTATACACCCAATTGAGCACATAGAAGCTATCGTCTTTGACATGCTCTGTTTTTGTTTTTATGTTTAATCGATGAACAATACAGCGTTGAGGACCATTAAATTGTATACGAAATCTATGAACGATAAACATAAAGATTAGTTTGTGTATTTTACATGATTTTCCATGTATTACACATATGTATTGCTGATGTATAACACCTATACGCAATGCTTATGCATTGCGTATACGCAATGCTGAGGTATTACATATATGCAATATTGATGCATTAGATTTATGCAGTATATAAATGTTGTATATTACTGCATAATTAGGTTATACTGCGTATACGTAGCGTTGAACTGTTAATAGAATAACAGAGTGCTGACGAACATTAATTGTACCATGAATATAGATGAAAGATATGAACGATGCACTTATTAATATCAGTTTGTGTGCTTTACATGTTTTGTTAAGTATTAGGTATATTGTAATGCATAATTGATGCATCAATTATATATTAAGTACATACAGAGTCGGTTATATTACATATATGTAACACTATCTATGATACATATATGTAGACTATTGCATTACATGTATATAGTGCTCGTCTATTAAATGCATATTTGGTTTGTTGTATTACATATATGCAGGAATTGTATATCACGTGCATATACAGTCTGTTGTATTACATATATGCAGCAGTTATTTATTACGTATATGTAACGCTAATCTATTACCGATATATATATATATATATGTGTATATATATATAAAATCTGTTGTATTACATATATGCATTAATTTTGTTTGAATAGACATTTGACAACTTCACGGATTGCGGTGTGTTTGATAAGAGGCGTATGGAATGTTTCAAGGTATTGTATTACATATATTCAGTTATCAGCTACTAAATGCATATGGACTATGTTGTATTACATATATGCATTACTTTTGTTTTAACAGGAAAATGGCATCTTCACAGAATGCGACGTGTTTGCTTTGAGACACATGGAATGTTTCAAGATATTTTGTTCCAGATGTCAACATATGCAAGCAACGGGTGAGAGAAGATGCAAGAAAACACAGAAAATGGAAAATCCAACAATGGAACTAATTAAAAGGGTGTCTTCTTAGTAGTTTATATTGTTGTTATGCATGATGAAATTTGTGCATCAGTTGTTAAAACATGATATGGAATTTGAATATGAATTTTATGATATATTTACATGGTGGTCTTAACTGATTTATGAAATCTGTAGCCGGTTGTTACAGTTAAAACTCGTATTCGTATGCGCATAAATGCATGTAATACATATATGCAATACATAACATATGTAGTCATTAAACTGAAACAAGTCAAAATATTGCAATACAAAACGAAACGGGTCAAAATAAAACCATATAAAATGAAACGAGTCAAAATATATCAATATAAAATGAAACGTGCCCAAAATATAGCAATGTGAAACAAAACATTCCAAAATGCATAAAAAAATAATGGAACAGTTATAGATGTAGAAATTTGAACCAAAACGGGTCAAAATATACCAATATTAAATAAAACGGGTCAAAGCTTAGCACTATTAGATGAAACAGGCCAAAATATAGCATTAAATATATGAGTTTGTATTTTGGTTGCATTTTTTGCATTCATTTTCCCACAATCTTATGTGCAATTTAGCAGGTTTTAGATGTGCATTGCTGCTGTATTTTGGCTCACTGCACATTTGCATTCTTTTTCCCCTAATGTGCAATTTTGACAGCATTTTGGCATTAATTTTCAGCATTTTTAGTGTGTAGTTTGGCAAAAATGTATCCTAATATATAACAACCATTACTTCAGCTTATTGAATCAAAAACTGAATTGCAATGCATTAATATAATACCGGTACATCAACATATAAGACCTCTGTAGTTAATCAAACCAAAAAAACTAATATAAGACCTTTACAACATTTTAGGTAAATTTCGACAAGAAATACAAGCCAAAGAACAACCAACAAATAACTAAAACAACTTCCTTTTTTTTATTTTGAAGGTTCTTGCAAATGCTTCATACTTGTTCATGGTTCTTACCACCCAACAAATCCACTTCTATGTGACAAAATGGGGCATGTTGCCACCCAACAAATCCATAAATCTACAAAATGAAACAATATCTTAGTCAAAAACCATCAATGAGGTGAAATTAAAGTAGTGATTAACCGGTGAATACATATTTGCAATATATAAGCATTATATTACATATGTGCAATATAAACATTATATTACATATGTGCAGTATAATAGTATATAATGAAGATGTTACCTTGTTGGCCAACACAAGCAGATTGCAACAGAATACAACTAGATTTGCCATAATTTGAATCAACATCAACATATGAACTATATTGGTCACCTCGATAAAACAAATTAGGGTTTGTTCATCAAATAGTATCTGTTTCTGACCTAGAATCACCTAAATTTTGAATTAAAATGTCAATTTTGTTTGCATAACTTTCAAGCAAAGCAATACCTGATAAGTTTATCAGTATAATGAATGAAGCACCTTCAATTGCATATTTAATGATTGAAATCAAAGCTAAAGACACGTAATGATTCATAGAGAATCTATCTTCAACATCGTCTTCGATTAGGTTTCAGAGTCGTCAATTATGGTTCAAAATCGAGCTTCAAATCGATCTTCATTATCATCTATCGATTAGGGTTCAGAATGGAGCTTCAACAGTTGTAGTAGGGGAGAGGGAAAAATTGGCCACAAGGGTTCTCACGATGTATTAGATGTAATTGGGAAGCACATTTATAAAAATAACCCTCTAGTTAGGAGTTCTCTAGTTTCCTACCTAAAATGGAGTTCTCTCTTGATCCTTTCCTTATATATATATATTAAAGCAACATGATTTTTTCACATGTCATCATTCTAGGGCTTCCACATAGGATGCCACATAAATGCCATGTGAGCAGTTTCCTATTTTATCATCTCCTTTCCTATTTTATCATCTCTAACATTTTGTAAAATTTTGAAAAATAAATTATTGTGTGATACAAGTCTCGAACCCAAGACCTCATGTTTCAAACTAAAGATGCTTTACCAACTCCACTTAAGTAGTTATTGTGTTGAATTTCTTTACTTTTAAATGATATATTGTTAATTCACATATAATTAATGTATTACATATAACAATTTTTTATTTTTATTATATTTTTCACCCGTATGGAACACGGGCTCTAACCTAGTATATATAGTATTGTACGTATTAGAAGAAATAATTTGTAAATATTTTTATTTAATTGTGATTATCCTATTTCCTTGTATTCAGTTATTGACTCGCCATAGTTATAGGAGAGATTTGTGATTATCCAATTGACTCTCCATAATTGTAGGAGAGATCTTTGTAATTCATTATTATAAACTAGGATAATAACCCGTGTTACACACGGGTGGAAAACATATCAACAAACAATATAAAATATAAACTACGCATTCAGTCAACACAAATATTTGACATAAGTTTTTTACCCTCAGATGTTACAAAAGATGTTAAACTATATCTATAACATAAAAAGAAAATACTTTATAAATAAACAACGCAATGAATAAGAAATAATATAACATAAATGAACCATTAGACCCGAAAAAAAAATAAAAAACACATATTAGTAAAAGATTTTGTAATATTAATTGAAAACTAAGTTTACAAATACATACCAACTTTAAACTGTATCATATTAAGTTTTCGAAAATCTCTTTGTAAACAGCTTTATTTAATTTTTTTTAAATGTTCCTAATTGTTCTAAAGAATGTTTTTTTCTTTTTTCATTTAGATTGTTTTTTATAAATAATTTTCAGAGATATCTATATTTTTATAGCATTTTTCATGTCATTTCTTAATAAATAAATAAATAAAACTTAAAGAACATTCGGTTTGATCACAATTCACCGGCTCTTTTTCTTTCCTCAAGAGTAAATTAAATCATTGACAATGTGGTTATTAATTGGAATAAATAGACTTAATCATGGAGTTAATTGCATTAATTTGAATAAATAGATTTAATTATAGAATTAATTGAATTAAATTGGAATGCTTATTTTAATTTAGTGGTTTAAAAATAATTGTGAATATGTGGAAATTATTGATATGAAAATGTGATTTACATGGAATCTTATGTGGATAGGCTAGAATAAGGACATGTGGAAAGAATCATCTTGCTTTAATATATTAGTAAGAAAATAATCCTCAATCCCTCAATTATCATTGAGGTTGATTTTCTACATGGTATCAAAGCCTAAATCGATCCCTTCCCCTTCTTTTCACTTTCTCTTTCTTGGAACCTATCATGGCCACCATTGCCGAACCCAACCAGACTCCTCACCTTTCTCCTGTCAAACTTTCTTCAACTAATTATCTTATATGGCGAAATCACATGACCTTATTGTTGGCTCTTCATAAACTTTCCGATCATTATTGATGATGCCTCTCCACCCTTTAAAACCATTACAACCGACAACGAAACTGCACCCAATCCAGAATTTACTTCATGGCTCGCCGCGGATCAAAAGACTGCTTTTCTTCTCCTCTCTTCTCTCATCGAGGAGGCAGCAACCAAAGTTCTTGGTGTAACCGGTGCTCGACAAATCTGGGCTGCTCTTGAAAATACGTATAGCAATGCGGCCATTGAATGCGTCTAGTCCTTACGAGACTTTCTTCAACAACTTACCAAAGGAACGTTTTCCATTACGGATTTCTCCCGTAAGTTTAAGCTTCTTTGTGAATAGCTTTCTGCAATCGGTCATCCGGTTGCCGAAACCGACAAGTTACATTGGTTTCTTCGTGGACTTGGTCCATCTTATGAAGGTTTTTCTATCGTTATTCGTGCCATCAAACCCACACCTTTATTTCGTGATCTTGTTGCACAAGCAGAAAGTCATGAGTTGTTTTCTCAATCGCTTCATGGTACTGCCCCACCCCCGGCTGCGTTTCACGTTCAAAACAAACGTGAATCTTCAACGCAAGGTCAAGGTCGTGGTTCATCTCGTGGCTCTTTCTCTCGTGGATCTTATGGCAGGGGCCACAGTAATAATCGTCGACCGTCTCATTGTCAGTTGTGCCGTACAAACGGCCACTATGCTTCGGCCTGTCCAGATCTTTGTACTTTTGCTACTCGGTCTTCAACCTTGGATGATTCTTTAGCTAAGGCGTTCCATGATCAGTGCCATGTTACGCATGATACTCCCGATTGGACCGGTGATACGGGAGCTACTGACCACATGCTTCAAAATCAAGGTAATCTTCATCATTCCACTCCTTACAAAGGTAAGCATCAGGTTGTGTTTGGAAACTGTAAGCATCTTCCAATAACGCACATCGGATTCGCTAAACTCCGTGATAATATCCATCTTCGTAATGTGCTTGTTGTTCTTAATATTACCAAAAACTTACTCTCGATAAGCAAGTTAAATGCTGATAATCCGGTTGATGTCTTGTTTTCTCAACATTATTTTCACATTCAGGAACGGAGAACAAAACAGGTACTTGCTCGAGGGACATGCATTGATGGACTCTATGTGCTTCAGAATGAACCACAAGCTTTTGCTGCTGAAGTTTCTAATAAAGCCTCTTATGAACTGTGGCATGCTCGTTTAGGTCACGTGTCATTTAATGTTATTTCTATTTCGAACAAATGTGGTTTTTTGTCAGTTACCTCTTTATTACCAAAACCAAATATTTGCACTTCTTGTCAACTTGCAAAGGGACAGCGTTTATCCTTTGTTTCTAATGAAAAACGAGCTTCTTTTCCATTAGATTTGGTTCATTGTGATTTATGGGGCCCTACACCTATTGCTACTACAGATGGTTATCGATACTATGTTGTCTTTATTGATGATTATTCTAGGTTTACGTGGTTTTATCCACTCAAATCAAAAACAGGTTTTTACTCCGTTTTACCGGCTTTCATTAAACTTGTGTAAACTCAATGTTCACGCAAAATACAAACTTTTCAAAGTGATGGTGGAACTGAGTTCGTGAACCATACAGTTCGAACAATTCTTGAAGAAAATGGGACATTTCATAGATATTCATGTCTGCACACGTCTCAACAAAATGGCCGTGCTGAAAGGAAACATCGGCATATCGTTGAAACCAGTCTTGCCATGTTGTTTAATGCTCATGTGCCCGCCTCATTTTGGGTTGATGCTTTCACTTCGGCAACTTATATTATTAACCGTGTGCCTACTCCTCTTCTAGAGAACAGGTCTCCGTTTCAACTTTTATTTGATCAGCTCCCTAATTACTCCAATTTTCGAGTTTATGGGTGTCGTGTTTTTCCTTGCCTGCGTGACTATGCCAAGCATAAGCTCGAGCCACGGAGTCTTCCATGCATTTTTACTGGCTATAGTTCTACTCATAAGGGTTTTCGCTGCTTGGATCCCACTACTAATTGGGTTTTTATATCCCGTCATGCTCGTTTCCATGAGTTGTTTTTTCCATTTAAAGATTCACATGCTTCCATGGATTCAAACAGTTTACTTCTTACTACATTTTGTGAAGATACACCTAAAACACCACTTTCAACAGCTTCTCCTTCATTTAATCCAAATATACCTGAGAGCCCATCTACACCTTGTCCTCTTTGCACATCACATATTAATCCCACACCACATACCACTAAAGCCCATGATCCACCTCCTATCCAGCCCATCACCGATCCTCTTGGCCCATCTCCGATTCCACCGAACCCCGACCCACATCAACCCGACCCCACTGTTGTATCCCAATCTACCAGCTCTTCCACCCAAAACGCCTCCACTACTGCACCCGAACCATCCATTTCTTCTACCACCACTGTCCCCGATGCCCCTATCGCTAACTCTCATCCCATGACGACCCGAGCAAAAGCCGGGATATTTAAACCAAAGCATCAGGCAGATCTTACTTCCCTTAATTCTTATGCCCTACATGTGGCATTGTCAACCACTACAGAGCCTCGCGGTTTCAAGTCTGCCGCCAAAGATCCAATGGTGGAAGAAATTCAGGCCCTTCATCAAAATAACACATGGCAGTTGGTTCCACGACCATTCTCTATGAATGTTGTGGGTTCTAAATGGGTGTTTCGTACTAAATATCATTCCGATGGGTCTATTGATCGGTATAAAGCACGTTTAGTGGCTTAAGGGTTCACTCAAATTCCCGGGTTGGATTATTCTTATACTTTTAGTCCAGTGGTGAAGGCATCTACCATTCGCATTGTTTTGTCTCTCGCGGTACTTAACAAATGGAAATTGCACCAACTAGATGTCAATGCTTTTCTAAACGGTGATTTGAATGAAACGGTTTTCATGGAGCAACCACCCGGGTTTGTGGACTATCGTCATCCAAGTTATGTTTGCAAATTATCTAAGGCGCTCTATGGTCTCAAACAAGCCCCTCGTGCTTGGTTTCAGCGTTTAAGCACGTTTCTTATATCTTATGGGTTTACGTGCAGTCGTGCAGATACATCTCTTTTCATCCTTCGCCGAGATGCTCACATAATGTATCTGCTCGTCTATGTTGATGATCTTATTCTAACCGGAAACGATGAAGTTGCCATTCAATCCTTCATTTCTCATCTTCATCGTGAATTCGCCATCAAAGATCTTGGTGATCTTAATTACTTCCTGGGCTTAGAAGTTGTTTCCACATAAACTGGCTTGTTCCTTACACAAGCTAAATATGCAAAAGATATTCTTCTTCGGGCACAGTTATATGATTCCAAACCGGTACATACCCCTCTTGCTCCGCACGAATCGTTTACTACAATGGGGGTGCCTTATTCCGATCCTACTTTATACCGTTCGCTACTTGGTGCTTTGCAATATTTAACCATCACCAGACCAGGCCTCTCTTATGCGGTCAACCAACTCTCTCAGTTTCTGCATAGCCCAACGATTGATCATTTTCGAGCGGTAAAACGACTACTGCGGTATGTCAAAGGTACACTCTCCTTTGGTCTCACCTATAGCCGTTCGCACCCGCCCGACATCATTGGTTACTCTGATGCCGATTGGGGACGTTGTTTAGATACGCGATGCTCAACGTATGGCTACTCGATTTTTCTTGGTGTTAATCTTATCTCATGGAGTGCCAAGAAACAGCCTACTGTTTCGCAGTCAAGTTGCGAATCTGAATATCGAGCCATGGCCAACACGGCTGCTGAACTTGTGTGGGTTACTCATCTCTTACGAGCATTGCATGCTCTACCACCGGATCGTCCTACATTACTATGTGACAATAAGAGTGCCTGTTTATGACCCATAATCCTGTATCTCATAAGCTTGCTAAACACATCGACTTGGACTATCATTTCATTTGTGAGCTTGTTAATTCAGGTAAACTTTATACCAAGTTTGTACCAACCAATCGTCAGGTGGCTGACATCTTTACCAAGAGTCTTCCGCGCGCACACTTTGATGTTTTTTCGCGATATGCTTCGTCTTGGATCGTCACCTTTCCGATTGAAGGGGGTATTAGAAGAAATAATTTGTAAATATTTGTATTTAATTGTGATTATTCTATTTCCTTGTATTCAGTTATTGACTCGCCATAGCTATAGAAGAGATTTGTGATTATCCTATTGACTCTCCATAATTATAGGAGAGATCTTTATAATTCATTATTATAAATAATAATCCCTCAATTATCATTTAGGTTGATTTTCTACCGTACGTATTTAGAAATTAACAAGGTAAATAAATTTGGAAACTATGTACCTAGGGGAAATTTAGAAGTTGACGAAGTAAATAAAGCATAAACAAAGAAACAACTAAAAATATTTTTATTCTAGAAGACTTGAACATGTGTTGAAGGAGAAGCCTCATGAAGGTAGATGTCTTGTATTCTAATCGATGGGACAACATTTAGTAATGTTTTCCTTTTCAGTTAAAAAATTTAAATATGGTTATCTGAATATATACATATATTTCAACTTTTTAAATAAAGGCCTTATTTTTTGAGAGCCTCAAGTCCTAGCTTCATCTAACAACACTTTTTTGGCCGGCTCTGGTCACCTACATCAACCGCCTCTTTTTCATAAGACAAATATTTGCGTACATGTTTGTGTTGGGTTTCATAGGCCTTTTGTTTAGGCCCGATTTATTATTTGAAATCCAAATGGCAGACGGGTGTAGGGTGGCCAGACCGAAGCCCAGCCCGGTTTAGATTTCTTGTTCAATAATTTACTAACCCTATACTAGTCTCTATTTAAACAACGATATGTGCTTGTAATCCCTTGTCACTCAATAAAGAATACCTAGTTGCCACCCGTGGACGTAGGTCAGTTTAGACCGAACCACGTTAAATCCTCGTGTTCGTTTATTGCTTTCGCGTGTGTGTTCAGTTTCATGTGTGCGTTTAACCCTAACAGTTCGTTTAAAAATATCAAACATGTTCGTATTCGTTTATGTTCATTCATTAAAAATTTAAAAACCCTACACGTATCAATTGAAAGAGGCCAAATGTTAACAAATATGATGAACGTAAGAAACTAATATATACGTATTAAATCAAAACAAAACTACATTAAATATAAAACAAATCATTACAAAATATAAACTAGCAAAACGATTAAAACAAAAACCTAAATCACGGGGTCTCAAACCAGTGTAATATATTTATACACCGGTTTTAATGCATGCAAATGGGTATGGGATTGGTTTTTAGTAATCATGAATGTATTATCTAACATCATATATATCATCTCAAACCCTTGGATTTTTATAACTAATCTAGATACTCGTCTCGTAACAGCATGCCCATCGTAAACTTGCTCTATAAGCTGCAAGTTTTTCCAGTATCCATAGTTATAAAACTATAATTAGGAATTTAGTTAGCCTTCTTAAGAAACTATTAGGACCAATTGAAATTGTTCCTTTCATTCTGTCCCGTATCAAATATACAAGTCACTAAGTACTTGACTATATTTCTTTTTATAAATATAAATGATGTCTTATGTCTATGCTCATCTATATAAACAAAACTTATGGGATAATAATAAATATGTGGAATCCAAAACCATACCTAGGTCACACTCTGAAGTCAGCGTACGCCCGGTTAAGATAACATAGTCTGGCCCGAGTGGATCAATGGGATTCTCCAAAATTGAAGAGTGTGGTGATCTAACACACAAGAAAGTTGTCGTTCCGATAAAAAAATAAAAGAAAGTAAACAAAAGATTATTTTATGAATTAATCAACTTCAAATAAAAGGTGAATATTCCAAAACGTAATGTGTAACAAAACCATTGCCTTTCCATATTGTTAATTACTCGATTCAGATGAGATTCTAAGCACAAAGTTCCATAAATTCATGGATATCTTTCAAGACTTCAAGCAATTGAGATGTATACATTATCTATTTATTTATCTTGGCCCATGAAATGAGGATGTGGGGAAGGCTAATAGGGATATTTTAGTACTTTCCTTCCACTCTATCCCGTTTTTTCAAACAAATAATACGAAATAAATTTGAACATATTTCCAAATATCCTTGTGAATGTCTTCCCAACCAACATTCACGTTGAACCCATCTTTGTGAGTTTGTGTTTTGATATGTGGGTCCGGGTTTTTGCACTACCCCATAAGGCCATAACGCTCTACTAGTTATATATTAGATTTTGCTAAAACCTAGTTGCATGCATATAAATATAGGGGAAGGTTAACGTACAATAATCGCTTAACATAAATTACGTACGCGAAATACATTCAATGTTAAAAACGCTAAAACATTCAAGCCAAAATCCCAACCCTAAAACGTTCAAGATTAAAAGTTTAAACGTTCAGGCAAAAAACTTAAACGTTCAAGGTTAAAAGTTTAAACGTTTAGGAAAAAACTTAAACATTCAGGCAAAAAACTTAAACGTTCAAGGTTAAAAGTTTAAACGTTCAGACAAAAACTTAAACGTTCAGGCAAAAAAACTTTAAACGTTCAAGCTAAAATCTTAAACATTCAAGGTTAAAACCCGTCACTCAAAACTCAAAATTGATCGATTAAAGTTTCAAATTGATGATTAATTAGATCAATTTCAAGGTTAATTGATCAAAACAATATCAATTTCAATTGGTCAATTTGATCAACTGACCTGTGAACAACTCGTGACGGAAGAAGATGGTGTTCATGATGGTACCATCGTTGGTCGCGACGGTGGACAGTGAATGGAATCGTTGGACGTTGCTGGATTGCTGAACGGTGATGGTGAAGGTGGACGGAATCGATGGGAGCAGTGGTGGACGAAGACCGACTCGCCGTTGTTGTTGCTCGCAATCCTGATTGGAGAACTCTATACCGCTAATTGAAATCAACATTCCACAGCCTCGCGTATGTAATGTATGATAAATAATTATTATATTGGATTCTTTATATATATATATATATATATATAACCTACATATGTGTGGAAATACAAATATATGAAAAAATTGGTGTGATGGTTCTTTATGCACATAATATACATTTGTATTAAAAAAACATAAAATTTTAAAAACATGAAAAACTATAGATAAAAAAAAAAGTTAAAACGATTTAGATTTATTATTTTGTACTCATAATAATCCAGTGTCTTGAAATGAATCTTACACACATGTATACACACACCTACACACTTGTTTCATTTTATTTTTGTGTGTTGTTATGTTAAATTAAATTAATCAAGAACATGAAAAAAAGAATTCACATAATATTGAGTTATTGACTTCATAACTTATGTTCTCGTGAATCTTAAAACACAATGAATTTGATTTATTATCAATCATGTATTAACCGTTTGGTTCTCTGTATTTTGAATTTGAAGGAATGTGTACAAAAGACTTGATGTGATCTTAAAACTTAAAATTGCACTTTTTAAGTTTTTTATTTAAGGGTTTAAAAAAGAAAAGTTAAAAACTTTTTTCTTTTTCCATTATTGAGTTTTTCTTTTAAAAGAAAAGAAAAGAAAGAGAATGAAAAGAAAAGTTATGCATTTTTTCCTTCAAAACTTTCCAGCCAAATATTACATAATTGTGAATGAAAAGTCTATATAATATTACTAATTTACCCTATCATTTTATTCCTTTCGAACTCAAGAATAAGAGCATAATTGTAAAGTTATATATTTTTTTTCTTTTTTTTCCTTCCTATCTAACTTAAGAATACAATTAGCACTTTGTTTTCTTTTCTTTTATTTTAACTTGAGAATGTCTTTTAAGTATATAATTTCTTTCTCTTTCTTCCCATATCTAATCTTATCATTTCTTTTCCTTATATTTTAATTCCGAGAAAGCAGTGTAAAAGAATCACAACGTAATACCCCAGTGACGTTAGCTAGTTCATAACCTGTGTAAATTGTCATTTATTTATTTAATTTTTTTAACGATCAACGAATAAATCCGGTTATCTGAAGTAACTCAATGGAAAAATGTGACCATTTACACCCCAATCATAGATAGCACTGGGTAGCCCAAGACTATCATCTCCTGTTCAGGGAAAACCCATCGTTCAAAAGCCCACTACAGTAAAACTCGGTTGAGATTGGATCCGACCTTGCAGTCTTAAGCTCAAATTTTCACTTACTCTCCAATAACAGTTGAGTTAAAGCTCATCGATAATAGAAATGGTATAGACGTATAGTCACTATGGTATTGTTTTTTCAGAGGTAAAATGTCTATAGTTTGCGGATCACATCTATAGACATCTGTAGAAGGAAAGGTGGATAAAACCTCTACAGCCTACAAGAATAAGCATGTCTGTTTTTTAATGTATGTAAACCGCTAAAAGAAATTATAAGTTGACGGTGGTGCTAGACGATGGTGGACGGTGGTGGTGAAAGATGGTGGACAATGGCGGCGGACAGTGGTCGATGGCGGTAGACGATGGTGGTGACGAACGGCGGGTGGGTGGTGGGGGTGGTGGCGGATGGTTGGTGGTGATGGACAGTGGGTGTTGGTAGGTGGTGGTGTTTAACCAGTGTTTTAAAACTCGGATCGGACCGGCCAGTCAGACCGGTTCAACCAGGACCCACTAGGAAATCCGGTCCAGTTCACTTATAATACCCGTTTTCTAAGAACCTAGCCGGATTTAATGGTACACAGTCCAACCAGAACCGGTGAACCGTCGGTCTAACCGATAACGGCTACTCATTTCCCCACTAACCACCCAACCAGACCATAATTATGTTCATCTAGATTTATTATATATCCTATATATTGACAAAAACATTATAAATGAAAATGAAAGTCGGCTATTATTATTTTATATATATCTTATATATTATAATAATTCTACTATTAAATATTTTAATGTCATCTAAGTATTTTTTTCAAAAATTTTCTAAAAGAATTGGTGGTTTCTTATAAAAACCGTAACTAAAAAAAAGGTGATTTATTACCTTTTATTTTTTTGCAATTTAAAAATTATTTTTCTCAGTTTTTACTAACGTTTTCATTTAAAAAAATATTATGCAATGTCGAAATATTTAGAAATAATTTAAAAAAAAACCTATATAACCAATTATTCAGATAAAATATTTAGAATTAAAACACAAAAGAAACTTTAGTAACCTTATTAAAACAAAATATGTTATGAATGACCTAACTAGAACAATTTAAAAGTTGGATATTAGAGTAATCCTTTTAAAATTATTAGACAAAACAAAATAGGTCAGTTTAGATTAAATTTCTAAAAAAGAAATATATTGCCAAAGAAGAAAAAATAAAAAATGAATAAGATCTTAAAAGGGTCAACCAAATCTTACGAGAATAAGAAAAATCGTCAAAGTGACAAAGTAAGTTATCTAGAAATGCCAAATATTTCACAAGTTAAATCAACAAAAAAAAATGGTAATTTTAACAAGTAACTATTATAAAAATAGGTATTTATTAAAAATTAAAGAACAAGATCGATTAAATGCATGGCCACGTCTAAAACGAGAAAAAAAAAACAAAAAAAAAACAAAAACATTAGGACTTAAGTATCTAGAACTTATTGTTGGGTTTCGGTGGTGATCAGTTAAATTTTTGTTTATTAAAACCGGTTCAATAAACATGGTTAATAATAATTAATCTTATTAATCATAGTTATACGCAGCGGAATATATAATTAATCATCACCGAAACTAAACCCGACAGGATCCGGTTACAGACTATACGAGTACGAGTCAAACAATAAATATATTATTATAACTAACGATATATTTAAGTTTACCTTGGTTAATAATTAACCGGTCGAGACACCGAGAGTTAACGAGCGATGCTAGGTGACGAGACGAACAATAGGGCGGCACCGGTGCACTACGGCAGCGGCGGCGGCTAACAAAGTTCGGGACAGCAGCAGGTGGTGCGGTGACTCCTGCGGTGATGGCCGGTGACGTGTTCAACAGCGGCGGTACCGGAGATGAGCTTACGGCAGTTGTTCTTGCTAGTTGTCGTGAAAAACCAAAAAGTTGATTTTATTAACTTCTCACGGCTGCAACAAGTTATGGAGTAGCTACTGTAGGTCTTTTCCTTTTATATTCATTATATTATATTGATAATCTTTATGATAATCTTTATTATCAATGATAAACCTTAACCTAGCTCCAAAGCCCAACTCGTTTAAAAGCCTGCTCCATCTTATTTATCTAATAAATAAAAAAATAAAAAAATATTATTTATATATAGTATAAATAATAATCCCGTTAAATATCGTCAATACCGGTTAACTAATTTAAGCGGATTTTATGCTCGTTACCCAAGGTGTAACTCTTACGGGTCAAAACTCGGTCAGCCGCGTTGACTTTACTGAACCGGTCCATAAAATCCAACAGTCTCCCACTTGGACGGTTTCTGATTAAGTTCCTCAACGCTGATAGCCAGCGGTGCTCTAACAACATATGGCTGCCCGAACAGTAACTACATATGGCTGCCCGAACAGTGATTTCCGGCGTGAACAGTAATTTCCGGCGTGAACAGTGATTTCCGCTTGAACAGTACTCCTGGTGAACAGTGATTCCGGCGTGAACAGTATTCCGATGAACAGTGATTCCGCGCGTGAACAGTGATTCCAACGTGAACAGTGCTCGTCGGTGAACAGTACTTTCACGGTCGAAAAAAAAAAAGATTTCGTGACAGGACAGAACAACAAGGCAGGGGCTTGTTTCAGATCTGAAGGCTGCTGGTGACGGCTGGTCAGACTCGGGTTCGGGTCAGATCGTGGCTAGGGTTTGGATCGAGAGCCGTAGCTCTGATACCATGTAAAGAAGATGGTTGTAGTGAAAGTAATCTTTATTACTTAAAGGTGTGAGAAATACATAAACAACTACATCTATTTATACACAAATAAACCCTAGCTATCAACCCATAAAAGGCCCATGGGCTTTAGTCAACTATATGAGCTAAAACCCTAATTATAACTAAATACAACTAACAAATACCATAACCATTATCTAAACAAAGTGTTTTAAAATATGAAATCAAACTGATTTTAAATTAACATTAGCAACAAATTAAATTGAATGAATATGTAAACAAAAGAATGACACAAATTTTCATTTGTTCGTTCATTTATTAAATAACCAGCAACCATAAGGCAAACTTCCTACTGAACAGTACACGAACACGAACCGACTACTAAACATATTGCTTACAAACCTAGATATAGGACTGGGCGAGAAAGTGTGCAAGATTGGCGCGGATGGGACATGTGGCATGTGCTGATTGAATGTAATCATTTGTAACAGTCAAACTAAAACAAAAATTAAGGAAAAGGTCAATGGCTATTTGGGTAAGATGTTTGGTGAAAATGATTATTCGCGTGACTTTTTCTTTAGAAAACATGCCGGATTGTAAAGATGCTCTAACCATAGCGTGGTCTTTCAGTCGCTTGACTCTTCTAGTTGCTTCCGTCTCTTCAGATGATGCATCTGCAGTTTTTGTTTGAACTTTGAAGGATATTATGTGTTTGAAGACATGCAAGTGCTTTCTTGCATGCCTACTAAATAAATGAAAATTTGAATTTCTATAAGACAAATAGACGAAATCCGGTCACGTTCTCGGAATGAAGGAAGCATGATTCATGAAAGATGTGAATATAGAAGTGTATGCAAATCAATAACAAAACTTATGAAGTTGTTTCAAAACTCATGCATCTATTAAAACATTCTAGTAATCTAATACCTCAATTTAAGAAAACCAACACACAAATGAAAAGAGCAAATCTAAGAAAACCACACGAAATCAACAAATTTTGACAGAAAAAAAGGAATTAAAAGTGGTAGGAGATCGCTTTGTTGTTACAGTCTTACAGATTTCAAACTGATAACTGATACTGAAAAAAATTTGACACTTGGCCTATGTGCAGGTGTCGAACCTGCGACCTACTCGTTATTAGCACGACACTCTAACCAACTGAGCTAATAGGCCACTTTGATATTTCGAATATCACATGACTTATCAATGAAACTGAATATAGAGCGATCAATAAGTATTATTTAATTGGTATATCTGTCTCGCTTGGTTTAGATTTATAAAGGACTCATCACAATACTTAACTTATAAAATATTTTGTATTTTAATAGCTAACTATAGCTACAAAAGGTGTTTGATTAAGTAATTTTATTATAACTGGAAAGTATTTCATGTCTCACACATTATTGTTGTGATAGAACTATAAATAGTTGTAGGGTTTTATATGAAAGGCCACTTCATAAAAATAAAACCGCATGGGGATAAAGAGGTTATAATGAATGGGTTTATTCAAGAAACCTGCCTATATAAAGTGTTGTTAAGTATAGAGGGAATTTAAAGCTATAAGTATATGTGATATAATATGAAACAATTATGCATAAACAATAAAAACTATAAATTACCACCAAGCCGGTAACGGTTTTTTAATTTCATAAATCGAAACCAAACCATTAAAACTTAAAACCGAACTGTACATGTTGCGTACTCAAATTAACACAACAGAGAGATAATTAATTGAGAAGTAACTACTGTGATTCTATTCATTCAATACACAGATATTACAATGAGAAATCAAACGATAACGAAGAAGGAGATGGGAAACAGATTCGAGCAGGAGAGATGAGAAGACCAGAACCAACTGCTAACAATATTTATTCATGCTCTAAACTCGATTATCCTCTTCCTTTTAATCTGTAATGGAACCTGAAATCCTTCATAATTTGTTGGGGCTTGCTAACACTTGAACCAGGCTGCTTACTTTGGTCCATTATGGTGTCATTTATGTAAATTGGGCTTGGGCCAATTTACATATATGGCACCATAGTGACACCATAAACCGTAACTAACGGTTTATTTCCGGTTTGTGCTTTGGTAATCCAAAAACATTAAAAAAAGCCCAAAACATGTATAATAACTAATAACCTAAATATGTTAATAAAGATTTAAATATATTATTACATAATATAAACAAAAAAGATAAACAAGGGTGAAACGGGGACTAAGTTATGCGAGTGCTAGATATGTATAATTAAGATTAACCCAAGATAACAATACATATAAGGACAAATACCATAAAAAATCATTAAATTTGAAAGGCCAATTGTTATAAAACAAAAAGCAGGAGTCCAAGTTACAAGAAACAAAAGACAACAAACACAAACTACACCAAGAACTATCTACAACGGAAAATTAATAAAATTGAACCGACTCATTTCTCCCACTTTTGTTTCGTTGACTCACCCAAACGAATGATACGACTTTAATACCATTAACCACTTTAGCAATCAAGAGTGCCTTGTTATTGAATATCATATCGTTCCTAGTTAACCAAATCATCCAACACGTTGTCAAAATATATATATATAGCTTGAATCACTTCACACTCCTTGTTGTTCTTGAGCTTGCAAGAGTAATCCAACGCCTACTTCACGGATTCAAAGCCATCGGTTCCCGGTAATTTCACCCAAGCAAAGATAATGGCTCAACCCAATCTTGCCACCCTACAATGTACATCAAGTGCAAGGATGGTTTCGACTGTTCTTTACACAAAACATAATTAGTGTCCCCCGAAATTATGCCCCTCACCATTAATGCCTCTTTAGTAGCAATCCTATTCATTAATAATATCCAAACGGAACAATTCACTTTGATTGGAATGCACTACAACCAAAAATTTCCATCTACTTCCTGTTGATTCATATTATCCAATTCCTTTCTAAAATTTTTAACCAAATAATTACACAAAGAACCATTTTCCTTCTGAACTTTTAGCCCATTAGACATCACAATCCTTGAGATCAATTCAGCACAATCCATAGGCATCATTTCATTTTTTTCATGTGCATCCCTTATGGGCCTGGCCCATCTGGCCATCTCTTAATCCAACTCAGGTCAAAAGGTCAAAATTCTGTCACACACTCAGGTTCGAATTTCAGCTGTTTGGTTGTAAACGAGCCAAGCAACGAGCAAGCCTTCGCTCGGTTCGGTTCGGCTCGACTCGTGAACAGCCCTACACTCACACATGGTTCATATTAAATCCCTCTACTTGTTAAATTTGAATAGTATTAGAAACCTGGTAAAAATAAACACAAGCAAATCACATATAAAAACTTTTAGCTTCTCCCTTTTAGAAACAGAACTTTTAGTGATCACAAACGTTTTTAACTGTAACCTAAATTACTAAACCGACCAAGGTCCCCATATGGATTGTACTTTTGACGTAAAGAAACTTGACACCATCCAACAAAACAATAGATACTTATCTCACCCAATTACCCAAATCACAAAACACAAAAACAATCCTTAAAAAAAACATGGGCGACAGATCAAAACCTAAACGAGACTCCTCCCACTCTCGGCGCCCGCTAATGGAGTCTCCGCCACGTCACCGCGACCACCACCTTAATATCCAAACCCTCATCGTCGACAACCAGCGCCTGGCCGCCACCCACGTGGCCCTCAAACAGGAGCTCTCCGTCGCCCTGCAGGACCTCCGCCACTTCTCCGCCGCCGCCGGCAAAATCAAAGCCGATCGGGCAGCCGAGGTGCGTGGAGTGTTCGAGAAGGCGGTTAAGCTGGAACAGGAAGTGGGTTTGCTCGATGAGTTACGGGTTGATTTGGTTCAGGTGAGAGGCGATGTGCAGAAACTGGGTTCCGAGAATAAGGAGTTGACTGAGAAGTTGAATGGTGTTAATGCTGAGCTTGCCGAAGAGCGGTCCAATTTGCATCAGCTTTCGATGATCAAAGGGGAAATCGAAGCAATGCGCAAAGAAATACAAAAAGGAAGGTGCTTTACAAACCCTAAATTATTATTACAATTGTGAACAAATTAGTTTGAATTGTAAAGTACTAATAAATTAAGGACATGATGATTTGTACATTGCTCGTGTTTGTTCGTTAAGGAATTGAACTTGTTCACGAACACAAAACATGTACTATTTAAGAGGGGAAAAACTAACGTTCTTAGTCCTAAGCATTAGACATAATCACCTTAGTTAAAGTATAAAGTTTAAACATTTGAGATCGTAATAATAATAATCATAAATATAATCATCCTCCGACCGGCGGTTTTATTCTGATAATGTCAACGATGCACAAATTAGATTTGTTGTTGGTTGAAGTAAGGCTAACCATTAACAAAACGAACTGAACATAGACGATAAAGTTATTAAATTTAAATGTTTGGTTGGTTATAACAAATAAAATGTTATAAAATAATAAAGCAAGCCTTAACGAACATTAACGAACACATAACCATTACTGAACGTTCACGAACACAAATGAATGAACGCAACCTCTGTGCATGTTCATTCATTTAACTAAACGAACAAAATCTCTTGTTAGTGTTCGTTCATTTATTAAACGAGCAAACATAAACGAACTTCCCGCCGAACGGTTCACAAAACTGTTCGCTGAACGTTCGGGTTCGTTTATAGTCATATTGTAGATACTTAAACAAACAGATAAAATATTTATAAAACATAAATTGTATGTCAAGATTGAATAATTTGATGCATACAGGGCAGCTGTTGAGTATGAAAAGAAGGTTAATGCTGCAAACATGGAACAGGGTCAAGCAATGGAGAAAAGTAGGGTTTCTATGGTTCGTGAAATAGAGAAGCTGAAAGCGGATCTTGCTAATGCAACTAAGAAAGCAATGGCGGCGGCTGCTGCAGCTGCAACGAATACTCCAGGTAATTAATATTATTTGATAGCTTTTGGGTAACATTTTAGTGTCCAAGTTGTCTCTTTGATTATTAGTTTTTGTTGCAATGTATGGGCATGATGCCCCTGAATTGTTGATGTGTTCACGGTTGGTTTTGACGAAAGTTACGGGTCGAACCGCTGGCTAAGTTTTCTTTTACAATGTTTGGCCATTTTAACTAGTTCGGTCCAATACTTTCAGCCCTTAATGTTGCTATGCTTTCGCTCTTTTAACCCTTTTCGTCCCTAATTCTAACACCCTTAAGAATTCATATAATTTTTAGTAAGAAGGGCATTTTGGTCATTTCATAAAAACTAATAGAAACACTTTTAATGGCGTTAGGTTTAGGGGCGAAAACGGTTTAAGAAATGAAACCATAGTGACTCAAGGGTTGAAGGTTTCAATATTAGACCGAACTAGTTAAGATGGTGTTGCGTTAAATTTAAAAAATGATAAATATTAAAAAATGATTCGCCACTTCGAGTGGGTGTGCCGGATTCTGGGCGTTGAGCCCTTCGTCGACCGCCTGATGACCTTCTACTCTTGGAGGTGCATCCAGGGGTGGTATACTCTGATAACCCGGATCAAGGGTTTGAAGATTTGCGCAACCGAGCGCAGTCTTTGTTCATGGAAGCGGGAGTTCTTTTATATCTCCGCTCGCGCCATCCCCCTTGCCATGAAGTTTAAGAATGGGCAAGCACTCCCCAGCCTTCACGCCTCCAACTACCAGGAGGCGGAATGGTTCTCAAAGATTTCCCGAGTCCAGTCTCCGGTTTACCGCTTTGCGGAGTCCGGGATGGTGATGCTCGGGATGAGCCGGGTGTGGAAGGATGCGGAGGCGCAAAAGATCCCGATCGTCCTTGAATACGGTTTGAACTCTGTCCCTTACGGTATGCTCTGTCTTTTTTGTTTATATAGGTTTGTCTTCTAACTGTTTCTTTTATTTCAGAGGGGAACGACTTGCAGTCGCTCCTGCATCCGCGGGAGGCTGATAGTCCCGCTCGGATGGGTACTCGTGCTCTAGATGAGAACGAGTTGCCCATCCTTGAACAGACGGCGGATCGGTTCGTGGAGGTCTACCCGCCAGGCCACGAGATCCTGAGCGCCAGGCGGCCAGGTAAGGCGTTATTCAACCCTCGACCCCTCAATGCTGAAACCTCTGCTGGAATTCCTCTAATCTTGTGTTCTGATGAGGAATCCGCAGATGGTCCTCCGTTGGTGCGGAAGAAGAAGGCTGCCGGCGGGAAGGGGAAGGCGAAGGTGGCCTCCACTGCCGATCCGGTGCCTCGGTCTGATTCAGAGACCGAGAGCGAGGAGGTGGCGGGGAACCCTGGTGGTGATAAGACCACTGCTCCGGAGGCTGCGACGACTGTCACCTCCGGAGAGCCCAGGATGACGACGGTGAGCGGCGTAAAGAGGCCGGCTCCATCGGGTTCGTCCCCGCCTGTCCGCACTTTTAGGCTCAAGAAAACCCGTAAGTACAAACTTCCTTTATTTTTGACTTCATAGCTTTCCATCATTAATACTTATCTTCCTTGTGCAGGCGTGGATGCTACCGCATTCCAGGGTGGAGCGGGGAGGAGTACCTCCGGACCCATGACGTTAGGCTTGGTCAGCCTACCTGAGGCGACGACCCAGGCGGCTGCGCCTGCTTCAGTTGGTTCAGTTGCTCACCCAGTTGAGCCAACTGTTCCAACTGTGATGACATCACCGCCGGCTGTCAGTGCCATATTTACTGAATCTTTCACTGAGCCGGCGGTTACTTTTTCTGCGGACTCCGCAGCGGCGACCACGGTTGTGAGTTCACCTCCGGTGAGTTCACCTCCGTTGGTTTCTACCGCGGCGGCCTCCATGCCTCCGACGTCGGCAGCTACAGCCGATCCTTCAGGTATGCTTGAGGCTTCTCGCAAACCTCTGCCTTCTTCCCATCTGCCTGACCTCTTGGATGGATTTCCCTTGGGTTCAGGTGATGGGTATGGCGGCTATCGGCCTGTTGTCGACCCTACAGGTGCGTAGGGTTCTTTTGGCCTTTTTTTTTTTTTTATATATCATCTTTTCCTAACTGCTTTTTGTTTTTTGCAGTGTCGGATTCCAATGAAGTGTATGTTCCACGATGGAACATCCGCCGAGGAAAAACCCTTCGCACGCCTGTGGAGTGCGTGGAGTGGGCTCGTCACGCAGCTTCCAGTGGAGCGTTGGGGGAAGCAATGGCTAGCTACCAGGAGGGTAGGCTAACCAATGAGCTGCGGATTCTCCTGGCCCAGATGCAGCCGCGCGTCGAGCTGCTTTGTCGTGAAAACGACAAGTTAAAAGCAGCTCGCATTCAAGAAGTAGCTCAGGCGTGGGCTGTCCGGGAGGAGAACAAGAGGCTTACCGCAGTGGCTGCGGAAAAGGAGAAGGCCTTCAAGGCCCTCGAGGTTGAAGTTCAGGCCCGTCTCGAGGCCCGTTCCAAGGCTGCCCAAGCTGTTAACGAACAGCTTCGGCTGGCTAAGGAAACTGCACGGAACGCAACCGAGAGGGCCACCAAGGCTGAAGCTGTTGCTGAGCCTTTACGCCTCGAGAATGAGGAACTTAAAGCCAAACTAGAGGCGCTCCAACAGGCTCATGATGCCTTGGCGATGGAAGACGCCAAGAAGCTCCAAGAGATCTTGGACCAGAGGGGGGTGCTTGATCATACTGAGCGGAAGCTAAAGGGCGTTGAAGAGGCTGCGGCTAAAGAAGTGTTGCTTGCCAACCTTAACAAAAGTAAAGCCGAACGCGCCCGTAACCAAGCTCAAGCTGCCCTCCAGGAAGCTCTGGTTACCAAGGAATGGCTTCTTCGAGAAGCGTTGTCTCAGGTAAGCTTAGCTTCATAATGTCTTCACGCTTTTCTTTGTAAATAGAAAAGTTTTGATACTTGTATATTTTTTTGTAGGTTGTGCATCGAGTCTTCACGGACACATCATACGACGATGCCATGAGCGCATCCCTCAACGCTTCTCATGAGGATGGGGAAAAGGCCGGCTTCCTGCTTGGTCTAGGGTTCGTTGAGAAAGGCATCCCGCCTTCCAACTTCCCTTTGTATGATGTGGATACTGAAGCTGTTTATGACCAAGCAGTGAATCAGTATGCCGCCTTCCCGCATCCGGTGGTGGAGAAGGTGAACGAAGTTGCTGCTGCTGATGATGGGCTAGCTATCCTTAAAGCTTTCCTTGAACCGCCACGCTCTACTGATGGTGCTGGTCCAAGTGGAAGTGGTCCTGAAGCTTGATCCTGAAGATCCCTTCTCACTGTTAAGATAGGTTTAGCTTGTATAGATTTATATTCTTGTAGGCGGGTAGTTACCCGGCCCTTGTAATGAATATTATGAAATATAAATCTTTGTGCGGGTAAGACCGCTACTTTCACTGGATGACTTGCTTTATAAACGTTATATGACTTGCTCATGCATACTTTAGTTTAAATTAGCAATTTTCCAAGTGTTCAGAATAAGTTAACCTTTGAACGTGGTAGATAATAGGTTGAAGTTTTGCTTCCTCTTTCGTGATTGTGCGGGTAGGACCGTCACTTGCACTTAGTAGGATGGCTAAACTTTACCTATATCTGACCTGCGTGGAGGTTTTCCTCATCTTTCTTGAAATTTTCTAAGTGTTTAGAATAAGTTAACCTTTGAACGTGGTAGATAATAAGTTGAAGTTTTGCTTCCTCTTTCGTGATTGTGCGGGTAGGACCGTCACTTGCACTTAGTAGGATGGCTAAACTTTACCTACATCTGACCTGCGTGGAGGTTTTCCTCATCTTTTTAGAAATTTTCTAAGTGTTTAGAATAAGTTAACCTTTGAACGTGGTAGATAATAGGTTGAAGTTTTGCTTCCTCTTTCGTGATTGTGCGGGTAGGACCGTCACTTGCACTTAGTAAGATGGCTAAACTTTACCTACATCTAACCTGTGTGGAGGTTTTCCTCATCCTTTTGTTAGAAATTTTCTAAAGTATTTTGAATAAGTTAACCGTTCGACGCGCGGTTGTCAATAGGTTCGGTTTCCTCTCATGATTTGTGCGGTTAGGACCGGCACTTTCATTTAGTTGGATGACCAAAGTTTACCTATGACTGACCTGCGTGAAGGTTTGCCGTTTTTTGGGTTTATGCGGGTTTTGCCGCCTTCCCCACGCAACGACTTTCCACGTAGTTATGCGGTGAAAACCGGCATCAGTGTTGAATAAATTAACCGTTCGACACGCGGTTGTTAATAGGTTAGTGTTCAGTTTCCTCTATCATGATTCGTGCGGATAGACCGGCACTTTCATTTAGTAGGATGACTGAACTTTACCTTTAACTGACCTGCGTGAAGGTTTGCCGTTTTTTGGGTTTATGCGGGTTTTGCCGCCTTCCCCACGCAACGACTTTCCACGTAATTATGCGGTGAAAACCGGCATATCAGTGTTGAATAAATTAACCGTTCGACGCGCGGTTGTTAATAGGTTAGTGTTCAGTTTCCTCTCATGATTCGTGCGGATAGACTGGCACTTTCATTTAGTGGGATGACTGAACTTTACCTTTAACTGACCTGCGTGAAGGTTTGCCGTTTTTTGGGTTTATGTGGGTCTTGCCGCCTTCCCAACGCAACGACTTCTTTCACACTTATGTATGCGGTGAAGACCGGCATATCCGTGTGGAAAGTTCATAAGTATAAATGTAAAATTATCAGCGTCGATGTTCTAAGGAGAATCATTTCCATTAGAAGTGGCTATGGGCCTTTTCTTTACAAATTTGGAATTGATCTACATGCAAACTGTGTAATTGAGCTCCCTTCCATGTTGTTGGGATGGGAGTGCCATTGAGCCGATATGCACCTGGTTCGGGATCTCGTTGTTTACGCAGTATGTAGTCTCCGGCATTGAAGCTGCAATTTTATTCGTGTTTTCCCCAGCTGGGGTTCTACACGCATCAGCCTGCTCAGCGTTCGTTACGCCACGAGGTGTGCGAGCGTCCCATCTCTGACAAATGCTTCGACGATGTCCTTTACGTCTGTGCATTCTTCAGTGTTGTGGCCTTTTGTCCTGTGAAAGTCACAGTATTTGCTCCGATCAGCATTGTGACGATGTCGGATTATTGGAGCCTTTGGCCATGGGAGCTCCTCAGTGGCGAATATCTCGGTGACGCTTTTGGTAAGTGGCGTCAATCTAGACATCTGGTTCGACTGTACGTTATCCTTTCCGCCTAACCGATGTTACAAGCCGGATGAGGTGTCAAAGTTTACCCTTGACTGCCAAATGCCTAGCTTCCGCTTTTTGTTTAGTCGGGCGGTAAGGACGTTGTCTTCTCTTGTTTTCTGGGTGTAGAGGTTTGTGCTCTGGGGGAGATCTCTACCCAGTTGCTTCTCCGTTTCCGCAAAGCGTTTAGCTGCTGTCATGATGGCATCCCATGTGGATGGCATGCCATCTTTACCCGTTAAGGTGCGGATGAGCTCTGGGTCGTTCGCGCCCTGGATGAAAGCAGCGCGAACAAGATCTTCGCTAATATTACCCAGACTTAGCTTCTTTGAGTTGAAGCGAGTGATGAAGTCTGGCAAAGATTCATCTTCCTCTCGAATGCATTTGAGGATTGTCCATTGCTCTTCGGTATACTTTCTTTGTTGGCTGAAGTGTTGGCTAAACTTCTGTTGGAAGTCTGCCCAGTCGTAGATGTGGTTGACCGGTAGACGATCGAACCACGCTCTAGCTGGCCCAACAAGCGTCATTTGGAACATGTAACACCACGTAGGTTCCGTCCAATTACTGACGGTTGCCCCCGCTATGAATCTGTTTAAATGATCGTCTGGATCAGATATACCATCGTAAGTGCCGATGTTGGACATCTGTTTGGCACTTTTCGGGGCGATTGCTTCCGCAATGTCCCTTGCAAATTTGGACGTTCCCGCATTTGCCGCAGTTGGTCTAAATGTTTTGGAGAAGTCACGTGGGTTTCCACCCGCGTTTTTTGGTTTGAAGGTTTCTCCAAAATGCCTTCTCGGTTGGGAGTCCGTTTCCTTACGCTTCCCTTTCGCCCTATGACGAGGGTTTGCGTCACTATCGGAATCCTCCGAATCATCGTCAAAGTACTCTACGAATTCATCAGCCTGTTGGAGTAAACGTAAGCGTTCATCCAACTCAGCTTGGAATTCTTTTTGACGTGCTTCCGCCCACGCTTTAACTTCATCGAGTGTTTGGCGGGGGAGCCTCGTTCGTTGTCTCTCTAACTGGGTATCGGTGAATCCCAGTGAGCGATTGTTTACTGCACTTGCCCCAGCTTGGGTAACTGGGGTAGTGTTCGTAAAATTTACTGCACTTGCCCCGGCTTGGGTAACCGGGGTAGTGTTCGTAAAAACTGTGTAGTCGCCGGTATTCCCCCCAGTAGCTGGGGTTGTGGTTACCGGAGTTTCTTTAACCATCTTTCCAGAAGTTTGAAAAAACTGAAAAGAAATGAAGTTCTAGCTTTTATGCACGGATGGCGCCAATGAAGAAACACTAATCGACCCCGGGCAGATTACGGATAATCTGGGGGTTAAATAGATGTTTCCCACGAGGGGTTAGACCCGGCAAAGATGGTTCTTCTGATAACCTGCAAAACAGACACCGTGAGCTCGTCACTGAGAAGGGGGGGGTACCTCCTTGTGACCACCCTCCGGCGTGAGAATCAGACTAGATTGCTCTTGAATATAAGTGTATATTAAGAGATTGCTAGAGCAGATATCAGGTATAAGATGTAAGATACAAGATAAGATGAGATGATCATACCATTTGGGTATTTATAGCCGAAGGTAGGTTTCCAAGAGGGTATAGCCAGCTGAATAGTATTCCTGTTCTACCAACTGTGGCCTACGCACGTGCCATGCTGGCAGTTGGTGGGTAGGCAGCGGCTGACAATGACCAGGCCTGCTGTGTACTATTCCTTTTCCACCAACTGCAGGCTATGCACGTGGTATGACAGGAGTTGGTGAGTAGGTAGCGGCTAATAGTGACATACAGTACAAGAGCATGCTGCTCGCCATACTGTTGTCAATGGGCTGTCGTATCTCTGGTCAGATCTTTTGCCCATACCTCGTCAGGTACAGTACAAAAGATCTTCCAGTATCGTACGGACTGGCTCATTTGGGCGGGAGTATTCCCCCTCCCGCCTTTGTGCGGGATTGTTCCCGGCTTTGCTCATTCCTTCAGGTGACTACTGAATTATTGAGAGCTAAGTGCCTTGTGCGTGTAGCGTTGCTGCGCGGGTGGCCTTCCCTGATGGCTTGTATCCGCAGCTGCGGGAACAGGCGGAGTACTTCACCATTGGGAGGCATTTCCCGCGGGAACAGCTTGCGTACTGCGCGTAAGGACGTCACGTCTCTGAGCATGGTGGGTCCTGCGGATCCAGTTGGTTTCTGCGCAGACGTCTCTCTTCAAGGTGAGTCATGTGGGTCCAACTGGGCTCTGCTGGGACCTACCTCTTCAAATATGGTTCATAAATATTCTCTCTATTCTTTAGAATGGAGGTAAGCGTTGCCTACATCCCACCGTCCCCAGACTACTAATAGCAAGAATTACTTTGCTATTGGTAGGACTTTTGACTGGTATGGTTCATAAATATTCACATATTCATAACAGTATATTCCATAAATGAAACAAAGTTTAAATGGTAAAGGTAAGCGGTCGGTTTAATAAATGAACTAAACGTTCAGCAAACCGCTCCGTGGAAATTTCATTTATGTTCATTCGTTTAATAAATGAACGAACATAAACAAGAATTTCGTTCGATTAGTTAAACAAACGAACATGAACAAAACCCCCGTTCGTTCAATCGTGTACGGTGACGTGTTCAAACATTCGTTCATGTTCGTTTGTATATGTTGCTCATGAAGGTTTTTTTACATTTATTTATATTATCTAAACATTTAATATTTTGCAATTTACTACACCTAACATAAAATACGAAATCCTATTTTAGACATTGTTTTTGTGTTGTTTCTATTTCCTTTCTCATTATTCACATTGATGAATCAATCGAACTCTACGTCGATTTTATTTGCGTCCGTGAACTGCATTCATTTTATAAAAAATGTCGTTTAGTAAGAATTCATTAACAAATTATTTTCTTAACAAGATATATAAGTCCAATTTACTATACCGTCCTCCATCTGCCTCCTTTCACAATATTCCCAACCGAATCTTCTCAACGCTTCATAATTCTCCATGACACCAGTCCTTCAACAAGTCCATCGAGCACAGAACATACAGCAGCTTCCTTCCATTTCTGAATACTCTACCGCTCACAGATACCTTCAACCGGTAAGTTTCTTTCCAATATCCTTTCCTTTACTTGCAGTTCAATCCCTCTAATCATTCAATGCCAATTTTATCCACCAAGCAACACAAATACCTAAGGCTTGGGTTTCGTTTAACTTGCCTTATAGCGTAGCGTGTTTCTTCAAATTGTTTCGTTGATTTTGGTTTCCATGGGGCTTTTTGGCGCTTTCAGCAGCTTTTTACACCACATGCTACCTAAGAAACGACCTGCTGATGTAGCGAAACTTGACGAAGATAGCGGTAGTGATAATAGTACGGATGGTTTGCGTAAGAAGCCACGCATCGGTTGTTTGAGCTTGAAAGAACTTGTAAGGTATGTAATTCTCATAATCAATAACTGCATAAACAATGAAAGACAGAAATGCCCCTGATCACACATACTTAGGCTTGTAAATGAACTGAACGAACACGAACAGGTTTTTTTGTTTGTGTTTGTTCTGTATGAAAATGACTTGTGTTTGCGTTTGCTTGTGTTTGTTTGTTAATAGCATAAACGAACGGTTCACGAACGTAAGTGAACAAGCATAACTGCACATATATGAACGAATATGGCTGATTGAGTGCCAGTTAAGAGTAAATGTGAACATCAATATGTTGGGCCTAAAAGTATAATAAAATGAGACTAAATTGTAAGAGGTGATTTTTTAATTTCATAAAACTAAAGTGCAATGTAATTGTAAATTTGTAATGAGCCTAAATACTTTATATGAATACATAAACGAACGAACTTAAACAAACATAAACTAACGAACATAAATGAAAGTAAACAAACATAAATGAGCATAAATGAACGAGCGAGGCATGAGTTCGTTTGACTAAATGAATGAAAAAAATTGTTGATGCTCATACGTTAATCAAATAAAGAACTTTTGGCCGAACGGTTCACTAAACGTTTGGTTCATTTGCAAGCCTACACACACTATACAATAATCTGTCTAATAGACCTCTTCTTGTTGTTTCATTGATAACCTCCAGAACAACCACCACTGGGATTGGTGATTGTGGCGGGAAGAAGAATAGTGGTGGTGAGGAAGCTAATAGTAGTGCCAGCAGTACTGTTGTGGAACCGTCCTTGACGGATATGGGATTAGAAGATACGAATATGCAGGATATTGATGAGGATCTTCATAGCAGGCAGCTTGCTGTTTATGGTCGTGAGACTATGAGGCGGCTGTTTGCATCTAATGTGTTGATTTCTGGAATGCAAGGACTTGGTGCAGAAATAGGTAAAAATGATGATTAGTTTATATAACTTCAATTCTCTGTGATTGCAATTAGTTTAAGGAGTCTTGTTTAAGTTTCGTGTTTCTTGAGCTGCAAGTTTGAAAATCATAATCATAATCACCTTTTTCCCGAACACTCAAACATGATATCGTGACTTCAAATTGCAATAATTGGTTTAAAGCATGTCCAAACGCCCTTAAAAAGTATGAACAAGGTGAAACTTTCATAATCTGATATGACAATGTAGAGGTTATCCGTTGGCTTTTTTGAAATGGCTTCATTTTTTGCAGCAAAGAATCTTATACTTGCTGGTGTAAAGTCTGTGACATTACATGATGAAGGGGTGGTGGAACTATGGGATCTATCCAGCAACTTTATCTTTTCAGAGAAAGATGTAGGCAAGAATAGAGCCCTAGCTTCTGTTCAGAAGTTGCAGGAGCTCAACAATGCAGTTCTAGTGTCTACCTTGTCTACAAAGTTGACCAAAGAACAACTCTCTAACTTTCAGGTAACTGTTTACTTAACTTTGTTTGCTCATGCACATGATACTTTGTTGGCATACATATATTTATACATCACAAATACAAATTATAATGGAAACGCTAACCATAAAAGGTTCCATTCATACATCACAAATTTTTCCATACGAAAACTATTGTATTAAAGTATAACTCATATGGAGTTACTAACATTTGGTGTATATATATATTTTTTTGGTTAAAGGGGATGAGACCCCGTCAAAAATTTCATAGATAAGAAATATGTACAAAAAAGGCATTAGGGATCCCGGGACATACCCCAAGGTCTCTCTAACCCTCAAAAACCAAACAACTAAACAAAAGGTTCAAAGCTCTCTACCAAAGACAACCAAACAAACAAAAAGCTCATCAAATTTCATCCGCAGACCAGATCTAGCCATACAGCCCCCACATAAAACATCAACTAGAAACAAACACAAACAAAACAAATCAAGCCTATAAAACAAAACCCAAGCTTAAAACTTTGAAGCCATGAATCTTCAAACATCAGCCATTTGTTCCTCCTCTCCAAGCTTAAACGCCCAAAATCTTCAGCCATTTCAAGCCACACCATCTTGCCACCAATGATTAAACAACCTGATTATCAAACGTCTGTATACAACCAGCATGCATAATCACCAACAGCATCTAATAACATTTGGGGTATTGTTTCTAACAATACCTGACAATATCTATACTTGTAAATAAAAACTATATGTACTTAAAAAGTGTATAGTATATTCTTTCTTTCAATTTCTTCAACTATATGTTGTCCCAACTATTTTTCACATCTTTCCCATGTTCTTTTAACACTCTTGGGCTTGCTACCTCACACACACGGTTTACAATAAATGCTTAGTGAAAACTACAATTCTTCTGCACAATTTACATAAAATGTTTCATATCACACATATGCATTATTATTGGAATATATTATTATTTAGGGTTATTAGTATGAGCCCATGGACCCAGTTTATGTTTCTAGATCTCTCTATATACTGTAGTTGTTTATTAACTGAAATTTATCAATTCAGTCCTTTTATGTTCTTAATATTATGTTGGATAGTTGTTCTTGCTTTATCAATCAATTATGTGGTTTGTTAACAAAACAAAAGTAATTAAGCAACAACAAGCAATCAAAGTGATTGTGATAATAACATTATTACAGTTCCCAAAACTATATGCTATAGCTATAATTATCCAAAAACTAAACTAATCTGGTCACTTTATGATAGGAAACATATAGTTACAGCTAATACTTGTATTCTGTTTAAAACAAGTTTTGGTCATGGTGGATCTGTTTCTGTTTGGTAATCAGATTTATTGCAAAATTTTCTGACTGTCATTCATAAAATATTACAGGCTGTAGTCTTTACCGACGTCAACTTAGAAACCGCTATCGCGTTTGACAATTACTGTAACAATCATCAACCTCCTATAGCTTTCATCAAGACCGAAGTCAGAGGACTTTTCGGTAACATTTTCTGTGATTTCGGCCCCGAGTTTACTGTAACCGATGTTGATGGGGAAGAACCGCATACTGGCATCATTGCATCAATCAGCAATGATAACCCTGCACTTGTAACATGTGTTGATGATGAACGTTTAGAATTCCAAGATGGTGATCTTGTAGTATTTTCTGAAATTCACGGGATGACAGAACTTAATGATGGAAAACCAAGAAAAGTCAAAAGCTGTAGACCATATTCATTCTTTCTTGAAGAAGACACCACCAAATTTGGGACTTATGTGAAAGGTGGGATAGTGACTCAAGTCAAACAGTCAAAGGTCTTGAATTTTAAGCCTTTGAAAGAAGCGATTAAATCTCCTGGCGAGTTTCTGTTGAGTGATTTCTCTAAGTTTGACCGACCGCCTCTTTTGCATCTGGCGTTTCAAGCACTTGATACGTTCACATGTGAACTGGGGCGGTTTCCTGTTGCGGGTTCAGAAGATGATGCACAAAAGCTGATTTCTATTGCAACCACCATGAACGAGAGGTTAGGAGATGGAAAGTTGGAAGATTTGAATCCAAAACTTTTGCGGGTTTTTGCTTATGGAGCACGCGCAGTGCTTAATCCCATGGCTGCCATGTTTGGTGGCATAGTTGGTCAAGAAGTTTTCAAGGCGTGTTCTGGAAAGTTTCATCCACTTTTTCAGGTTAGTGTTCATTTGTCGTTCTGTGGTTTAAACATACAATGAATGGTGCATGTTCGTATTCGTTTGTTTAACGTTAGCCTAAAAATGATTGAACATGAACAATTAAACTAATGGATGTTTCTTGTTCGTGCTCGTTTGTTAAGAAAATATTCGTTTATGTTTGCTCATTAACAGTACAAACGAACGGTTCATGAACGTAAACGAAAGAAAATAATTTGAGATTGAGTGAACATCAATTAAAAGTAAATGTTAACGTCAATCTGTTGGGCTTAAAGAATTAATAAAATTAGACTAAATAGTAACGGGTGATATTTTAGTTTCATAAAACTAGACTACATTGTAATGCACCTAAAAGATTTTAGTGAGCATATATACGCACGAACTTAAACAAACATAAACAAACGTAAATGAACGAACGAGACATGTGCTCATGTTCGTTTGTTTAATCACACGAACAAAAAATGTTCTTCGTGCTCGTTTGTTTAGTAAATGAATGAACTTCCCGGCGAACACGAACAGTTCACTAAGCGTTCGGTTCGTTTACAGAATTACAGGCCTATGAGTACGTTATTCCCGATTTAGCCAAATAATTTTAATTATGTTTCTACAGTTCTTTTACTTTGATTCTGTTGAGTCACTTCCTACTGAACCATTGGATCCAAACAACTACCAACCGCTAAACACCCGTTATGACGCCCAAATTTCAGTATTTGGAGCTAAATTCCAGAAAAAACTGGAAAACACCCAGTCTTTTGTTGTAGGATCTGGTGCATTGGGATGCGAATTCTTAAAAAACTTAGCTTTAATGGGTGTTTCATGTGGGGCCCATGCGAAATTAACCGTTACTGATGATGATGTCATTGAGAAAAGCAACCTTAGCAGACAATTCTTGTTTCGCGACTGGAATATTGGTCAGGCTAAATCAACTGTCGCTGCTTCTGCAGCTGCATTGATTAACCCTCGTCTTAAGATCGAAGCTTTACAAAACCGCGTGGGCCCGGAGACTGAAAGAGTATTTGACGATACGTTCTGGGAGAATGTAAATGTTGTCATTAATGCTTTGGATAATGTCAATGCGAGGCTTTATGTTGACCAAAGATGTGTATATTTCCAAAAGCCACTTTTGGAATCTGGTACATTAGGTGCTAAGTGCAACACGCAGATGGTTATTCCTCATTTGACTGAAAATTATGGTGCTTCTAGGGACCCGCCAGAGAAACAAGCACCCATGTGTACTGTCCATTCGTTTCCACATAACATTGACCATTGTTTGACTTGGGCTCGGTCTGAGTTCGAAGGGTTGCTTGAGCAAACTCCATCGGAAGTCAACGCCTATCTGTCAAACCCGAGTGAGTATACAGATGCAATGAGGAACGCTGGTGATGCTCAGGCTCGGGATAATTTAGAGCGGGTTCTTGAGTGTCTTGACAAGGAAAGATGTGAAACATTTCAAGATTGTATTGCTTGGGCTCGTCTAAAGTAGTACCCCTTTCCCCTTTGTTTTTCATTCTTTTGTTGCATTATATATGCGTGTGCGTGTGTATATATGGTGAGAAAACTAAAGAACACCATACTACATATATGCATTATTTAGTATGGATTTCTTTAGTTCTCTCACGAAAAAGAGTTTACTGATGATGCTCCCCTTTTGATATATTTAATATTATGAGGGTACTTTTGTCGTTTATTATATATATTTCAACGATGACATATATATAAATCGACTATTACAGCTATATGTAATTTGGTTATTACACTTTACACATATGCAAACTTGTGATTTCGCATATGTAATCACAAAATTAGATATAGAAATGACAAAAGTACCCTCAAATTAAAAAAAAATAAATGATTGGTTGTTAGAAGTTGTTGAAGTTCTTAATTTTTTTATAAAAATTCAGTTACACAAACATGATTGAACAAAGTGTGTACGAAGTGTTTTTGACCCTTTGCGGGTTGACTTGGGTTGGGTAGGTCATGATTTCTCTTAATGGATAAATTTTTTTTACAGCTAAAAGAACGGATCAAGAGGGTTGGAAGTCATGAAACTTTAGAACCTTTTAAATCTTTTTATTCAAAGATTTCTACTGTTACCGTAAAAACTGTTTTTATAAAATTTACTTGTTAATAATTTATATTCTACAAGTGTACATTATACAATAATGTGTTTTTATAAACTTTTCATATGTTTATTCCACTTTTATAAATTTATTTCCAGGTTTGAAGATTACTTTTCTAACCGTATGAAGCAACTAATTTACACGTTCCCTGAAGACGCATTAACCAGTACCGGTGCTCCATTTTGGTCAGCCCCGAAGCGTTTCCCACACCCACTAGAATTCTCTGTTTCCGACCCGACCCACCTTAACTTTGTACTGGCGGGTTCCATCCTCCGGGCCGAAACATTTGGCATCCATGTTCCCAATTGGGCCAAAAACCCCAAGAAACTAGCCGAGGCTGTTGACCAGGTCACTGTTCCCGACTTTCAACCAAAACAAGGTGTCAAAATCGAGACTGATGAAAATGCTGCCAGTTTATCTTCTGCATCTATCGATGATGTGAAGTTATTGATGAACTAATCAAAAAGTTAGAACAACGCAGAAAGACTCTTCCTTCGGGTTTTGTCATGAAACCTATACAATTTGAGAAGGTTTTCACCTTTTTTTTTTGGTTTACTTGTTTCATTAGTGATGCCAATTTTGACCCGTTTACTTATGAATGGGTCAATTTGGGTTGTGATTATTTAAAAAAGCGTGCAGTAAAGTGGTTTCCAGTCAACCAAACTTACCTGAACCATTTTGAGTTATAACAAGAGAAGATATTTTCTTTAAATGATCCGTTTTGATATTGATAAAAAAAAATGTGTGCGGGTTAGCCCAACACAACTTGACCCACTGTGGGTGGGTCATTTTTGGGTTCAAAGTTCAAATCGAACCAAAAACCTAAATTTCGGTTTTTGAGTTTTTGAAAACTGCTTGTTTCGAAATTTTTTGTTTGGGTTCGGTTCGGTTTTTTTGGTTTTACCATTTGGACTTCAAAATTTTGAGCCGAAAAAAAGTTGGCCCCGGGTCTAAATCTTTCTGTTAATTAATAATTGACTGACCATTATACATTTGGGCTAAAATATCCTTATAAATTAGTTAAATTATAAAAATGAAAATCCATAAGTTTGGCTCGGTTTGGTTTTTCTGTTTTAAATTTTTAATCACATGTAAATCCGAAACCGCAGTTTATTTGATTTGGTTTTAATTACATACAAAACCGAACCGATCCGAATTCGAAACGTGTCTAACCGAACCGAATTCAACCTATTAAAACGATTTATTCGTTATCTGATAAACCGGTTATTATTTGGTTTAATCAATTAAATTCGGTTCGGTTATCCTATTAAGCAAGATCTGTGGAATCGGTAACCAAATTCACAATGTGGTTTGGTTTTTCGGTTTTTCCTGTTACTGTCTTACTGATAAGGTTTGGTTTTTGGGGTTTTCTGGTTTTCTTTCACATCCCTACTGAACCGAAAGTTTGGTTTTTACAAAAACATAAAGGCAAACTATCGGTTTTTGTTTGGGTATGGTTTTTTGGGTTACGGGTCGGTTTTTTCGGTTTCATGCACACCACCGACCCGTATTTTAGATAGTTCATACCCTAGCCTGTTTTGATCCAACCAATTGACCAATCCATCTTGTCACCTCTTATATGTATCCATATATAAATACACATAAATATATAAAACCCGATTTGTATTTTGTAGGATGATGATACTACCACATGGATTTCATAGCCGGACTAGCCAACATGAGAGCAAGAAATTACAGCATACCTGAAGTCGACAAACTACGAGCCAAATTCATAGCCGGAAGAATCATACCCGCAATCGCTACATCAACCGCAATGGCAACCGGTTTAGTCTGTCTAGAACTCTACAAGGTCATCGATGGGGCCCACACGGCAGAACACTACCGCAACACATTTGCCAACCTGGCACTCCCTCTTTTCTCCATGGCCGAGCCGGTCCCACCAAAAGTCATCAAGCACCGCGACATGAGCTGGACCGTGTGGGACCGGTGGTCAATTAAAGGCAACCCTACGTTAAGAGAACTTATTAACTGGCTTGCGGACAAGGGACTTGATGCGTATAGTGTTACGTATGGAAGTTGTATGGTGTATAATAATATGATTCCTAAGTATAAAGATCGGTTGGATAAGAAGGTGGTGGATTTGGTTCGTGAGGTGGTGAAGGTGGAGATACCACTGTATCGCCTCCACGTGGATTTGGTGGTCGCGTGTGAAGATGAGGAGGAGAATGACATTGATATCCCTCAGGTATCTGTATATTTTCGTTAACCACCTTGTTCATATTTGCATAGTACTGTTATGATTGCGGGTCGGTTAAGTGAGTCCTAGTTAGCCACACCATGTTTATGTAATACATCTGTGTGATTGTCTGTATTATAATTGGGATGATGACAGTTTGAAAGTCAACTCAAAGAATCTTGCAACAACACTGTTGTATGACAAGACTTGTTGTAACATGCCCGTTGACTTTTTTGGGTCAAAGATGTGTATTGTTTAGATATGCCATTGTAGACAATGTTTTGAAACTCGGACCGGTCCGGCTGACCGGACCCGCTATGAACTCCGGTACGGTTCACCTTATATAACCCGTTTTCTAATAACCCGGGTTTGGCGTGTTGCGGTTCGACCGGAACCGGTGAATCACGGTTTAACCGGTAAAACCATTGTTTTGAAATTATATTAAAAACTTTGCCCAAGTTGGGACTTGGGCTCGGGCTAATCCGAGATGCACGCATTTAAAATTACCCAAGAGCCACTAAACCAACCTTGATTTATGTTTAAAACTTTAAATAGCTGAAACATAAATCCTAAATAGATTCATTGTAGTGACAATGTTTACCTTATTTAAAAAAATATGGCTTCCTAGTTTCTTCATTGCATCAAATTAATTTAATATGTATTCATCTGTGTAACTACAATTTATATATATGTAAAAAAAAAAAGAAAAAAAGAAAGAAAGCTTACCAACCTATAGGTTCTCTTGTTATGAAGAATTTTCTTTTTAAATTAGAACATGATATAAACTTGTTGGGAACATACAAGGTAAAAAAACTAGAATACAAAAGATTAAATATGGAGTTAAAATTGGATTTATTTAGGATAAATATGTAAAACGAGATCTTGATGATGAGATATTTGGGGATACTTGAAATCATGGGATGAGATAAAAAGACATGAACGGCTTTATATTAAAGAAAATACTAATGGTGTGTGTGTGTAATATTTATGATGTCATTCGGGTCAATGTCCGGTCTGAACTTTCGGGCCGGTCCGACCTGTGACTTGGTAAGGCGTCCGGGTCAATGTCCGGGCCGGGCCTGAAAACATTTGTAGATCACACAATTAGGCTCATTAAAGTTTTTTTAAGTTTTGAGTTTAAGTAGGTTAATAATATGTTTTGGGCTTAAACTTGCTAAAAGCATGATTAAGATGGGTTTAAGTTGATTTAAACTTGGAACAAAAGTAGGAAAATAAAAGTAGGAATTGGGCCAAGGTCTTGTTGTTTTGTTTGATGCTCTTATTAAAGGAAACATTGGTCCCCCATGGCCCATATTCTCTTATGAGTTACTCTATTATCAACACATGAATGCTTTTCACTTTTCAGAAACCAACAATTCCTGCCTAAAGCTTTTGCTTTTACCAATCAATTCTCTCTTACACGTGTATACAACGTGAAATATAAAAACTAACAATAAGTCTTGTACGAAATGTTTTGTTGCTTACCGAGAGAAACTGGAGTAGAGGTCGCATAACACGGTTACGCATTTAGTTAAAAAAGTACAAGTGATGCGACGATTCTCGTTATCCTATGCTCGCTCTTGATTTTTTTTGTTGAACATGTATATATAGGTAGTTTTTGGTATGCATGAACGACATGGAAAATGGAATAAATCATTGTCAGGGAATGAGAAAATAGATGTTTGGTTGGTCAATGGAATAAAATCAAACGATTGCACTATCAATCTCATTTCATCAAAAGCATTCATCATTTCCGCCCTTCTCTTTTTCTTCTTCATCCAAGGATCTGAACCTGAGAAAATAGATGTTTGGTTGGTCAATGGAATAAAATCAAACGATTGCACTATCAATCTCATTTCATCAAAAGCATTCATCATTTCCGCCCTTCTCTTTTTCTTCTTCATCCAAGGATCTGAACCTGCGCAAGCTGATCCCACATGATTTAGAATCACGCCTGATAGCCACTTTGGCATATCCAATTGATGTTTTAAAACTGCTAAAGATAATATATATATTGGTTTCATGATAATGCTAAAAACCTTGAATATTTTCACAGAGCCAACAAAGTTGAGGGGAAGCCCGAGCTATCCCTAACTATATAATAGATCCGATCTTAATCGTCACTGCCACCAGTACCATCGCCGTTGCCGCCGCCACCATTGTCGCTTCCACCACCACCATCGCCGCCACCACCACCGCTACCATCGCCACCTGCCGTCACCACCATCGTCGTAGCCACCACCACCATTGTCGCTATCACCGTAGAGATGGGCAAAAAAACCGGTTGGTGAACCGGTTCAACGGTTTAAACCGAAAACCGGTTTTTACAAAAACCGGTTTTTACAAAAACCGGTTATTTAAAAACCGGTTTGACCGGTTTAGTAACCGCCGGTTCGTATATCGGTTACAAGTTCTAGAGAAAAAACCGGTTACTGAACCGGTTATGGAAAAAACCGGTTAATTTTAAAACCGGTTATTATGAAAAAAACCGGTTATTAACCGGTTATTTTAAAAAAAAAAACCGGTTAATTAAAAAAACCGGTTATTAACCGGTTCTAACCGGTTTCTAAACCGGTCCTAACCGGTTAGACCGGTCCGAGTTTTGCACCAAAAAAACCGGTTAATAAACCGGTCTGGTTATTTAAAAACCGGTTTTTTTCCAGGCCAAGAAAAACCGGTCCGGTTATTAACCGAACCGGTTTTTTTAAAAAAACCGATTTGTGCACCTCTATATCACCGCCACCACCACCACCACTGTCACTGCCACTGTCGTTGCTTGACCACCAGCGTCGTCGCCAACACCACCATCATCACTGTCGCCAACGTCACCTTTGCCATTTTTTATATTTTGATAAAAAGCCATTTCACCATATAAGACAATCAACATTGATAAGCTATTCCTTAATTTTCAAGCTTTTTCACAAAATATTATCAAACATAATGGCTGTCATATATTTTTGTAAAATGCAATTTCATATATTACTCGACCAATAACTTCCATCATACTATATGATTTCACTATATTTTGTAACTTAATGTTTTTTAATATTATATTTTAATTGCTCATACAAATGTTTACGTCTAACGGTTATGTGATATTCTAATCTTATACACCTAATAATAAAATTACCGGCAAATACGTTAAAATGTTAAATAGTGAACCTACAATTCTCATAAGTTTATATTCATCCAATTTGTTCTAGTTACAAAAAAAACATAATATTTATGTAAAATCATCTTTACACATAAATTCATAATTTTTTATTTATTCAAATAAACAATCATATATGTTTACCTTTACCTGACGAATTTATTAATTTCGTCCGCATGATACACGGGCCACTAACCTAGTAATGTAATAATTCATTGCATTCTATAGGTTAATCAAACAAGACAACTGAATGACAATGATCAATTTTATTCTATTGTTCATTTTATTCCCTTTTTAAATAGAGACCGCATTAATTGTTTTAACCACAATTTGTAAGATGGTTATGTGATCACAACTCGTCTCCTCTCTTTTTTCTACTATCTAAATAGCACTTCGTACAAGTGTTTCTACAAAGTTCTTGTGCATTTAATTTGGCTTGGTTTTGTATTGGACATGTATATATACATGTATGCACTGAATCATAGTTGTTAATAGCGAATAGCGGTAAATATCGGCAGGCCACCTACGCGTTACGTAACGATAGCGATGAAATACCAGATGCTATTTGATGTTTAGTGATAAGTGATAAGGTATTAGCACAAAAATTTTCTCCAATATTTAAGATTTGACAAAAAAAAAATCAATAAAATGACCCACTAATATTGGAAGACGAAACTAAATTAAAAGATAAACTACAAATCAGGCTCTTCATAAACAACGTTCAGAAAGATCAATCTACAACTTTGGAAGAATTGAAAACCTAAATTCATATTTTAAAGAGCTGAACTCGATTTTGGAAGCACGCTGCTTTCTACATGCAACCTGATAATCTAATTCTCAGGTTCGCCCAATTATTTTAAACCGTTCAAAACTCAAAAATAAATAAATAAACGCTGTTTAAGCTCTATTAGGTCGTTGTAACCCATTTAGAGGGAACTTTCCTATACATTACAGTATTCGCTACATCGAGCGCTATGAGCGTTATTGACAACTATGCACCGGAGCAAACATTAAACATAAAGTAAAATGGTGTGAAGTTGATCAAACTCTGTAATAGTTAAGATTGAGATTTGAGACGAAAACAAGATCATGAATAGTAAAAAGGTTTAATATGTTTGAAACGGCAAAACGAAAAAGCCTTTGTTTTTGAAAATTTTAGTCTAAATATACTTCATTCAATATTTTTAACAAAATTAAATAATTTTTATATTCTTAAATGATCCTTGAAAATACTACCATCTTTAGTTTAGTATAGTATTCATATATTCTTAAATAATATAACCGGTGATACATGTGTAAGAATATGGCGTGCAATTGTTCATATGTTAATTATAACATCACACTTGTACATATACTTTCACCAATAAGACGCGTGTCATATTCATGTTAAGACCTTACATTTTACATGAAAAATGATTCGAGATACACATGTCACATCCATGATACACCGTAAGCTTCGTATGAAAAACGACTTTATACAACAACCGCACCCTCATATTATATAAATATAAATATATACTAATAAAATTAATAAAACAGTTGTTTTAAATGAACACAATAAACAAAATATAGAGAGATGAAAGGGGCCATGCCATCCATAGGTATGGTTCATTGGTTTGTAAGCAAAGCTTAATTAAAGTATGTGAAGCAACTCCCATGTGAATCCAACTACCTCAACCTTCAAAGCTTCTTCTTCGACATAATTTGTAACTAATATCTTGTTTTACTTTAATTTTAATAATGTAATATGTTACCTTATAAAATAAGGGGATTTTGAAATGTTATTCTGTTATAGTTTATATCATTAAGAAACTATCAAACAAACCATAACAAGATAAATTTAAAATTATCAAAAGTTACAATTATACTATCCTTATTGAACCACGTTAGCTCGTTAAGGAATGTGATTTAGTTTTCATATTTTAATTATATAAATTATATTTACAACGTTATAAATCTATACCATTTGATACCGGTCTTAATGTCGTGTAGACCTGAAAACAAACACATTTAACCTGATTGATAATTACCAATGTGAACATATTTAATAAACGGGTTAAACATCACGATATGTTTAACACGTAGATATAATTAGTTTGATTCAGCAAATGAAACATCACGTTTAACACGACTATTAAAGTAACTCACTTTACATGGTTAACTAGTAACAGGACTTGAGTAATAAGATAAAGTCAAATGTTATCAAAAATTACAATCTATACAATCATTACTGAACTATGTTGGCCATCTAAGTAATGTGATTTAGTAATGTTGTATTTTATATACACATATGTGGTAATAGTCTTATGTCTTGTTAACCGGGTAACACGTTTAATTCAATTAATTAAGTTTTGTCATAAATGAGATAGATAGGTTGTTCCCGTATAGAGACCTTGTTAATCATGCTATTAAGGAATTGACCCGTTCATAACCCGAACTTGTTTGATTCAAACTCTTAACCCGAGTCATACTCTATCTATATATGTTTCATGATTGATTCAGGAGCACATAAATACTTGAGGGAAAGAAAAATATATTATTTAATTTTGTGTTTTGAAGGAAATTATAAAGAGATTTTACTTTCTCTTCGAATCATCAGAAACACAAATATTTTTCACTATCCTTCCAAATCATTTTTTTTTCATGCGATAAGTAAAACTCGAGAACACAGCGTAAGAAGCGATCTGATATTTTGATGGGCAGTTTGAAGGCTAAGTTTAAAGGAAGTCAAATGATGGTGTTTTTAAAAGAATGGATGCGATTTCATTTTATTATAGTAAGGATGATCTTAGCATGCAACAAGTTTGTGAAATTCAATGATACCTAGTTTAAGTGGTTAAGGTGGATTATTAGGTTCAAGTCTCACATGTGATAAACATTAGAGGATTTCAGGTTGAGCTTTCTCGCCTATGATGGGTTTCCTCCTAAGGGTGATCTCCAGTTGTCAGGACAAAGATTAATAGATGAGCAAATAGTCCGTCGGTTATTCAAATTAGCCATTAAAAATGATGATTATTATTACTACATTAATCAAAAACATCATCAGTAAATTAATTATGATATTTATCAAAGTAATTTAGTATTTTCCTAGTGACAAAATGTAAGACCCAATGGAGTCATCATCATTATATGACACGAATAATAATTGAAGGAGGCACCCAAAAGTGTAATCAACACATGCCCACAATTACACTATTCATCTCCAACTACCAAATCAACCCCCCATTTTTACTTCAAACACAACTGTTTGTTTCATATGAACCTAACTTCAACGACCAACATCTAACCTCAAATGTGGAAGTCACGCCGGAAACCTATCCGTGAAATTGATAATAATAATAATAATAATAATAATAATAATAATATTGACGGCCGTTTGCTCCGTAGATCATCATCCAAGCTCAACTTCATTCATTCCTCTTTAAAAGATGTCGAGAATTTGTTCAGAGACGATCATAATATTAACCAAACCCTAGATCTACCGTCTCCTACAAGACTATCAATCTTCCACCGAGTTCACCTCGCTACCAAACTCGCACGTGCCTTCTCCACCAAGCAAACCCTAGCTCCGGCCAAACCGATTAATGCAGCGGCGACGGAGAAACTGACGAAACCTGACCGTCTCATTACGATTCCGGGAGCCGAATCGCGAGTTATCGTGTACATGACGAGTCTCCGTATAGTCCGGTCAACGTTCGAGGCATGCCGGACCGTACGATCGATTCTGAACGGTTTTCGTGTCTCAATCGACGAACGAGATCTGTCGATGGACTCACGGTTCATCAACGAGTTGAACAGCTTCACGGCGGCGGAGTGCGGCGGCGATTCGCCGGAGGAGATGAAACTGACGCTGCCTAGGGTTTTCATCGGCGGCAGGTACGTCGGAGGAGCGGAGGAGGTGAAGCAACTGCACGAAACCGGCGAGCTGAAGAAGATCGTTGAAGGCTTGCCGGCGGTGAACTCCGGCGAGTGTGACGGTTGTGGTGACGTCAGATTTGTTCTGTGTGACGAGTGCAGGGGAAGCCATAAGTGTTACACGGAGAAAGGTGGGTTTAGGAGTTGTACGTTGTGCAATGAGAATGGTTTAGGTAGGTGTCCGTCTTGTTTGGGCCGTTAGATTAGATGATGTATTGATTGGTTATTATCTTTTACTTTTAATTAGGACACAGTATAGGCATAATCTCTAATATTAGCCAGATGGTTTGTTTTCATAATCACCATTAGAGATTTTATTTTTTTTAACTTCATTTTAGGGTTTATGCTATGGTTATTAATGTTTTGTGGTGATAACTGTATTTTTGGTAAGCATGCTTTATATGATGCATATATGTTTAGTTAGTGTTAGGAGGTAAGATTAGCCTTTTTCTTTAACTAAGTGTCTAAAATCTTGATGACATTCTTTATTCTATATGATATTTGATGTCGAAAGTTTTGTCCTTTGAAGTTTGTTGTCATCGTCTTGTTGTCGATCACCATTGATAACTTGTTTGTTTGTCGTCGTCTTGTTTGTTGTCGATCACCATTTGGCTTACAAATTACATTAATCCTATTCGAGCTAGGAATATCAAATTTTGACTTTGGGTAGAAAATTTGAGTTTCATAGTCTTAACAAAGCATCTTCGATTACTATTTTTTTATATTTATATTTAACGAGACATTAGAAGATCAGGGAAATTTGTCAACGGACTTAGTTTGCATGGCCCGACTCTTCTTTGATTGAAGAAAAGCGCTTTAGTCCCATAATTGTAATTCTTAAAATTTTTATTAGGGTTTTGGTTTATTCTTTACTATGCACAATGATATATTCTTGGAAAACCATCTATTAGCTGCTTTATTGCGGTGATGAGGTGTTTTTGGTTGTTTTCACGTTAGAACCTTGTACCCAATTACCCATATATAGGTTATGTTGATTCAAGTCGACTAGCCTACTTTTTAAACTTTATTGTGGTTCTGGAGGTGAGTAGAGTTTTACATTTATAGTTGATTCTAGTTCCAGTTAATGAGTTCCTTAAAGCATAGGGTTTTTCCAAATACTATTCAACATACCTATGATGTTAATCCGCATTACCCATACCTATTAATTATTTTTTGAACCATTTTAGAGTGCATTAATTTTTACCCATATTTGGTTTATTAGACTACCTTTTTATAGAAATCAATACATTTAACTTTGTTTTTCAGCCTCGACCTCCAAGTCAAAATTCACCGCCTTTGTGTCAACATTATATTTCACTTTAATTATTGTACAAAGTACAATGAGAGACTCGGACAAAGTGAAATATATATCTTTCTTTTTGTTCATCTGGTTTATTTAAATAGTCATAGAAATCGACAACAGTTTTTTTTAGAAAGACTGTATATATTATATTCACAACACGAACTAGCAACTAACTAGTCCGCACAAACTAAAAGAAAATTAACTGCTTCATAATTTCAGGTATGTTTTTTCTGTATGATAAAATATTTATCTATTGATAGTTTATACATTAATTTATTTTTGTTAATTATAAAACCCAAGTCTCCTGGTGTATGTGCTAATTATGAAGGAGCCAGGGTATAATCCAAGTTTGACTGGTCAAATTTTGTTGGTTTAGTGAGCTAAGTGCACGTGACACATGTACATCATCCATGTGCTTGCTGGTATATTATATCTTCTTATCCTGTCGGTATGTCGTTGACATCTAGCAAAAAAAAAGTCGAACCTTTTTGGCGCGCTTTTTATCTTTGTAACCTTAATTTCGATTTCAATCAAGTTCTACTAAAACCGATTTATTAACAACTTTTGACCCATAAAATCAATTTTAAGTTTCAAAAAAAACCTGAAACAATTTTCATTTAAGAAACATGATTTGTTGTTAATTTTTGGAATTCACCAAGTATTTTGAATATATAGTAAAATAATATGTTAATAATTATATTTATAAAAATATATAGATATTATATAAATATAGTGTAAAAGGAAAGTGAATAATTATAATAACCCGAATATTGTGAGAGAAAAACAAAATGAATAAACAAATAAATATATAAATAATGTTTAAGATAAATAAGAATTTATATGAGAAGTCGTCGTGTCTCTCGCTTCCGCCGTCTGTTACAACCACTACGTGCAGCCTCCGCGTACCATCACTGTTGCTCACCATTTGACGTCTTGTTCCGTTATTCAGACACCGTCACACGCCCGTAGTCTCTCACCGCTCTCGCTCTGTTACACGTCCGGTTTTGTCGGCTTGTGAGGTAACCGTTCAGATCATCAGCTTTTGGTTTGTTTATGCTCTTATCATGTTCTAATATGGTGGGTGTTCGTTGATTTTTCCGACTTATATTTAGAATCTGCATTTGAAATTTGTGACGTTATCAAAAAAATAATTTGTAAACAAAAGAAGTTTCTTGGCGTTTGTTTTGTTGAGTTTGTTAACATTTGAAACTGGGTATGAGTTTCTTGAAGAAACTTTTAAAGCTTTTCGTTTAATGTCGCTTCCATAATTAAATTTAAGAAGATATATAAAGTAATATTATTATAATACTAGATTGACCAAGTAGTAAATGATTTTAACCCGAGTAGATTGAAAGAAAATTTTTCATTTTCTTGCTGTCATAGTTCATATATGTCTTTCATGCATGTTAACATTATAATATATATACGCCGTATAAAATAGTGGTAGTATTCTTTTCATTTGAATAATTAATCAAACTAAATGTGTAAAGATGAGATCACCATATAATATGGATAAAGGTATTATATGAAAACTATTATTCGATCAAAAAATTGGTCAGTTAAAGAATAGTGCAATAATTTGATAAAATCGTGAATTCTAAAACTGTTCGTCGCCAGAAAATCCGTAAGTCAACGAATCACCAACATCATAATTTAGGTCCTATATGATTAATCCTACAAGAACTAAACTGTATGTTTTTGTAGGACGTGCGAACAACTTAGAGTTTTTCTTATTTGACCTTGCTTTGTTTCGCTTATTTGATTAAGGTATGGTTTCTTGTTTTGTTTTCTCTTAGTATTATTTATATTTCGTTATTTCGTAGTACGGATTCTGTTTTTCTTCATTCGAAGTATTAATTATATTTCGTTGCTTTGTAGTACGGTTTCCGTTCTCGTTTACTCATAATATTGATTCTAATCCGTTACTTTGTAGTACGGACTTTCGGTATTTTATATTTTGAGTATCACCTAATTGTCTCTATCGATACGACCCGTTTGGTCTTTGGACATTTTATACGTCGTCAACTTTTTATTTAGTTTTGTTCAGTTTCAATCCATTTTGGTTAGAGATACTTGTAGCATGCAATAGATTTTATAAACTCGCACTCATTACTGCATGTTCCTATCTTAATAATATGAGCTAGTATTAATATGTTATATATTAGGTAGTAATAGCATCTTTCTGGTTTAGTACTCTGTTACCCGAGCACAGCACTTTTCGTGACAGTGTGTTTTAAAAGTTCACGGTGTCTCTAACTAGTACTTTGGTAGTACTTTGGCCATTTAGGGGCGTATGGATCGATCCTAGTTCAATTATATGTTATACGTTATATGTCACATGTTATATGTTACAAGTTATATGTTATATGTTCGGCTCTGGGTACTCCTTTCATTATGCGACTTATTTTTGTATCATCGATTGTCTTGTAAGTCAGTCACCGTTATATGTTTAGTATCGGTTTTTTGTTCTGGTATTATATTGTCATATGTTCTAAAAGTATCAGATTTCGGTATCATACTTATTTTGGGAAGATAGATTTTGTTATTATCTTGCTTCCGTTCATTCGGCTTGTCGTCATTACTATTGTTCTTTCCGTTACTGGGCACTTTTTGGCTCAACCGTATCTTTTTTGTTGTGTTTTTCTTATTTGTTAACTGGTCACCCGGGAAATAAGGGGAATTAGTGATGAGAGAGAGTAATAAAGTTCAAGATTTTAGAAGACTATAAATGTGTTCGGTTATTTGATGAAATTAAATTTCACTTAGGCTTTTATAAGTTATGTTTTAATATCTGTAAAGGTGACACGTCAGCCTGTTCCGGGTTGGGGTGTTACAATAATTATTGATTTATTACATATATTAGGGTATATTAGTTTTGGAGGGGAAAAATTATAAGAATTAACCAAAATATGCCAAGTGTCCACATTTATTTTACTTTATTAGAATAGGTAGATAAATTTGAAACTTTGAAGGTTTTCTTCTTAAGCAATCTTGTTTTCATCATATTTCCACATCATCATTCTATATACAGTAGAAACTCGATAAATTAATACTCGATTATTTAATAAACTCTCTAAGATAATATTTTTTGCCAGTCCCGACTCGGGGATAGGGTGCTAAATTAATAATTCGCTAAAATTATAAAATAATACATTTTTTATAGTTTCTTTAGACCACATATAAAATATAAATTAATAATTCCTTATATATAGCATATTACATGAATGATTTATGAAGGTTTCTTGAAAAATGACTCAATTGTCTTTTGTTTTTTGTTGAAATCAATTTCCCCTTGAATCCCGTCTCTAATTTTCCTTAGCATGGTAAGAACTTCTGGTGTTGTTTTTTCAAATTGGGCCGTTCATTTGATATACATGCATTGTATACAATAATTAAGTGGAAGCTTGAAAGGTGTTTGTAAACTAAGTATTCTACTATAAATTAATAAAATATTAATTAATATATAAATTAATAATTATTAATTTATCGATTAATTAATAACTCTTTTAATTAATAAATTTTGATGGTTCCAAGTGTATTATTTCATAGAGTTTCTACTGTATCTTGAGTTAAGAAGCAATATTTGAAAGTCATAAAGGCATGCTTTGAAATATTCGGGCTGAACCAGACAGCATCAGCCCATCAAACCTTAAAGCCCAACGAAAAATAAGCAGGTATTTCGCTTCCAACGACCAGGCCAACCACCAACCAACACTCTTACTCCCACGTATCTCCAACCTTCATCTTAAAATCAAACCAAGCAGCCCTAATATCTCTCCTTTTAATTACTTTAATAATAAGAGTACCCTTCTCACACCAATTATCAGTATCAATCTTACCACATGAATCCATTACCAATCTTATCTTAAACATAATAGAGCCTAAAATACACTTAAAAGGATTTGTTTCCAACTCCAAGGATCATCCCACCTCTCTACAATCTCCCAAAGCCTCTAGTATGATGGCCTATCCACATAGAGTTTCTATTATCTAAATTCCAAAATGCTACAAACATGTGTTAATTAGCATTAAAGCCTTATTCCATCTTTTTAGGGAAACTACCAATCCTAAATGGCAAAATCTGAAGAATATCAGCCTTCAATGGCCCATCCACACTACCAAATATAACTTCACTTTTACCCAGAAACACTACTGAACTCCTTCAAGGCCAACTCAACCATCTATTGAGTCACAATGATCCCCACAAAAGACATATTTGATTAGGCATGTAAACGAACATGATACTAAGTGACCTGTCGTGAAGCGTTTAGGCGAGGTCTTTGTTTATTTAACAAATAATGAATGAACATGAGCAAAATGTTTTGTTCATTTAGTTAAATGAACAAACATGAACACATGCCTCTTTTCCTCATTTATGTTTAGGAATGTCCGTTTATGTTCATTTGTTTACTTTCGTTATGCTCATAAGTTTATGTTTACTAAGTTCGTTCATTTACGTTTGTTAATATACTCATTTAAAATATTTAGGTCCATTATAGCATAATCTAGTTCTAATAACTTTTTAAGGCCAACACATTGTTAGTCACATTTGCTTCTAGTTAGTCTTAGTTGAGCTATGTTTTTTCACCTATCTTTAGTTACATTCATTGGTGTGCCGTTCATTTATGTTGTTAACAAACGAACACAAAAGGTTCTTTTTCTTAATAAACAAACATAAACGAACGAACACGAGCATGTTTGTGTTTGTTTGGTGGGTTTTCAAGCCTAACACCTCTAAATTAACCAAAATTTCGTGAACCATCCAGCGACAACAAACATGAACAAAACTTTTTGTTTATTTAGTTAAGCGAATAGACATGAACACATGTCTCATTTGTTCTTTAATGGTCGTGGGCATTTGTTTATGACTTATGTTTGCTCGTTTACAATATGCTCATGTGTTTAAGTTTGTTCGTTTATGTATTCATTTAAATAATTAAATTATTAGGCACATTATAACTTAGTCTAGTTTTTAAGGCCCGCAGATTGATATTCATGTTTAGTTTTAATTGGTGTGCTTAGTTATGCGCATTAATATTGCATATTGTAGCAGCCCAACATTGCCGCATCATAATATTGTCTGATTTGGCCAGGAGTACCACCATTGCTCTCACAGATTTGTTTTTGGTTGCTTAGGTGAAGATTTTCTTGGAGGTCACTCATCCTGATACTATTCACACTTGAGCATGCTGAACTACGGTGTTTTCCCCAGATCCACCATCATTATGGTAAGGAAAGTATCCACTACCTTATAAATAAGGTTTCGTTCTCCTCTCCAACCAAAGTGAGATGTTATAATCCACCCCCTTTAGGGGTCCGACGCCCTCGCCGGACCTGGCAGCACTGGTCACACTAGCTCTGATACCATTGTAACAGCCCGACATTACCGAATCATATCATTGTCTGCTTTGGGCGGGACGCACCACTATCGCCCTCACCGATTACCACCCAACATTGTCAACCTCCCTTCTCATGCATCAACCATCATCGTCACCTACATCAACCGCCTCTTTTTCATAAGACAAATATTTGTGTTCATGTTTGTTCAATTTAAAAAATCAACAAGTTCATGTTCGTTTATGTTAGTTCGTTAAAAATCCCTCAATTGAAAGAGACCAAACATTAAAAAAATATAATAAACGTAACAAACTAATATACATGTATTAAATCAAAGCAAAACTACGTTAAAAAATAAAACAAATCATTACAAAAGATAAAATAGCAAAACGATTAAAAACAAAAACTTAAATAAACCTATGTAACACGGAACTCAAACTAGTTAAATCATAATTACCTATCTCCGAAAGTAGGCAATTTAGGCAATTAATTTAGAGCAAATTAAAACAAAACAATAGCTCCCATAAATAATTTGTGTGATATGGTGGTTAAAGTTTTCAAACGACAGCTCCCATCAATAATTTGTGTGATATGGCTGGTATTTGGTAGGAGTTTTCTTAAGCATGACCTTTTGATGGGCTTCTATTGGGCGGACAACTCTTTGAAAACCTTCTTTTGAAAAAGCCCCAATGTCTTTAGCTCACGGTCTCACACTCTCACATGGCCTCACTTTCTTCTAGGGAAGAGCAAATTTGGTACCGGTATCAAAATTGGTACCGGTATCGCTTTTGTACCGTCGGTATCAAATCAGCACCAAAGTTTTAAGTTTCGGGATCAGTGTGGTACCGGTACGGTACGGTACCGATATTTTCTGAATTTTTACCTTCAATATCGATACCGGTACCGAACCGAATATTTCGATACCGGTACCGATACCAAGATTTTGTGATTTTCGGGACCGGTACGATACCGAGCTCATCCCTACTTTCTTCCCTATTGATAGGCCCCAATGACTTTAGTTACAGAATAATAGAAACCTAAGCGATACCGATTGAATTAATGCCAACTTGTAGTTGTTTTGGTTTTAAATATGTTTTTTTTCTAAACAATGTTATTTTGACGAAATTATTTTTTAGGTTTAGTTTCTAAACCGTAACGAACCTAACCAATACCGAATAAATTTACGTTGAATCGCTACTCAACACAGTTTACCGACCGAATAAGTGTCGATTTATATTGATCTAGGCATTCTAATTTATGTTTTGGGTTTAGTGTCTGCATCGTAACGAACCTAACCGATACCACTCGAATTCGTGCCGGTTTGACCATAAGTTGTAAGTGTGGTAATACTGTTTTTGGTGTTTACATATTGTCTTTGACATGGTGTAAGTGTCATAACAAGCATAACGATACCAACCAAATTCGCGTCGTTACACCGTGTACGATGGATTTTGTTACCTAGTTTTAATCCATATGTTTATAAAATCTCAGGAAGTATGACTACACAATCTAACATGATTGATAAATCATCATTCTAAATTAGTATGATACTTGATTTTGAAACTTATGTTTGAATTTTCTCCTTAAATATACATAATTCGCATTCAAACATAGTTCAAGGTTGATATAAATATTTTTTTCATAACTAAATTATGTTTTGTCTTTTTTTATAATTTTGCAAGAAAATCAAAAGAACAAACAAAAACTTACAAAGTTACCAATTTACGAACCAAATTAAAAAACTATTTCAATAAATCGACTTAATCCGCAAAAGAAATTCCCATGACCTGACCCGGTAAAAATTCCGTCTCAATAGACAAACAAAAGTTGATCGATGGAACAATGACCGTTATCATCTACTAGATTTTCTCCTTCGTATTTACCTAGGTTTCTTCTCCTACTCTCATTGTGGTCCCCTTATTCCCCTCTCACCAACTATTTTCCCACCCTTTCAATACTTTTGTAGGACATGTTTTTGTTGTTTTAGACGTGGGTTGCTTTTCTAGTTTGTTTTATAACATGTTTTTTGTTTGGGTCTATTGCATGATTTTAAATTTGTTTGTGATACACATTTTGGTTGTTTAGGATTTTATGGTTTTTGGTTGGATTTTATAGAAAATACAAATGTTTTGATTCAAGATCTTTATTGTTTTCTATGTTCAGCTTATGAGTTTATTGTTGAGTATTTTTTAAAGTTATTCAGCAATATAAAAATATTGAAGAACATCTTCTAAAAAACCATTTTAAAGAAAAAATATAATTGAATAAACCCCGTCAAGAAAAATGATAAATCCAAACAAAAAATAATAATTGAAGATGAAAATCTAACTAACATGTGCCAATGAAAATAAACATAATATTCAAATCATGAAAGGGAAGGGGGGGGGGGGGGGGGGGAACATTTACATCGGAGCTTCTATATTCATATTTTTTATATAATATAGAGAAAATAGAAGAAACAACTACAACATTGGTTTTCCACCAAACGCATTTTCGTTTATCCAAATGACCATATATGAACAATTAAAAATTAAAATGGCTTAAAGAATTTGATTATCTAAATAAACTAAATCCAACCTGTCCAATAACCCTAGCTCGAGCTTCCATTGGGTGGCCCCCTTTTTTGTTCGGGTCTTAAGTGGATTAATGGTTAGCCAAAAACCCGAATAACCCATCCAAATGAGCACTCCTACTGATGGGTCAACCCGAACCATATCAAAGAAACGATTTTTTAACAGCTTATTTGTTTAACCTATACCTAACCACTCATTTGTACCTCTACTCCAAGGTCCGGCATGTCTTCCGAATGCTTCAACAAGTTCAAAAGAACAACTAACCCGAGCAACCCCATTGCAGATCATTAGACCCGAGAGATAACAATTAAAATCACATAACCAGGGACCGCACTACTATGGGGCCCACGGGCACTTGTCCCCAATTGATTTCTAGTTCTTAGTAAAATTTCTTGGAATGTACATCAACTTGTGGGGATTGAACTATATAGTGTATACTTCCTAATATTAATACAACAAAAAAACAATTTTCACTAGTTTACTTGCATCAATTTAGGCTATCTTGTATCCTAACAGGTTTGTCTCACACGAGTCTAAACGAGTGGTCTAAAACCTTGTGCATTATTAGTTTATCATCTAGCAATCCTGTGGACCTTTGGGGGTAATTGTTCGACATTTTGTTGCCATCTCCAATTGAATATTGACACACAAAAAAACAAAATAATATGGGATACTAAAAGGACAAGTATTGGGCCATACCATATTTCACTCATATCTATGTCAAGAAAAGCTTCAGAAAGAAAAAAACATAGAGGGTTGAAGAAATAAAGGAGTATGCAAATGGACATTATAGATGAAGTCTTATCAGCACCCGCGATAGCTCCAATTGCTTGCGTTGATTTTGTGCGTGATCAACGTTATGCCATTGATGGTGAGATTATGGCATTTGTTGTAATTTTCTTGTTCTCGGTTTTCCTGTTTTTTCTTGTTTTAGCACCTCATCTCACGATGTTAAGAAAGAGTCGCGAGGATTGTTCACCGGTCAAGCCGAACTCGGCTGAGGGGCCTCAAAGGGATTGGAATTCTGAAGACATTCCTTGATTTCTAGACACACATTCACTTTGTGTATGTGTTTGTGTGTTGAGAGTGCTTGTTATCTTCCTTCTATTTTTTTGTTTCTATACCTAAACAAGAGGTATAGTTAGCCTTGCAATGTAAATTAAGTGTTAATAAATGTAGGTTTTCTGGCCAGTTAGTGTATTTAATGTTCTTTTCATTAAACAGGTTCAGGTTGGGGTGTCAAACAGATTCAGGGCATAACGGGTTGAGCAAAATGAGTTTAGACCAAAATAGGCGGATTTCAAAAAAAAAAAATAGCATCACTTTGGTTTAGGTAAAGATGGTTGTAGCGTCTAAAATTGAGTCTAGTTGTGTAAAATATAGATATAAGAAATAAAGTTTATTTAATTGTAACCCACAAGTCCTAGTTAGGCTTCCTGATTTTTAGTTTCTTATATATGGATGGTTCCGCCTCTACTATAATTACACAATTAAGGTCAAAAATGGTTTAGCTAAAACTGAGTCTAGTGTGTAACATATAGATATTGTATTATTGAAGTTTATATAGTTTCTTATATAATTACACAGTTTAATTCCAATGTATCTCATAACTTTTGTTAAATGAGTTGTTCAGATAAGAAGTACCAAAATAATGGCCATGCACCATTTGATCCCTTTCTAAGTTTACAAGTTTTATAATAGTCACCCGATGACTAATCTGAAGTGACCCAAAGAAACCCTCTACAATATATTTTATGAGTCATTTCAACAATTATTTGACGTTCCAAAAAAGGTGTTTAATGGCAGAATAAGGTCAAAGAATCAAGTTATGATAAATGGAAGGAGATCTAGCATTACATGATAAAGTACATAATGAAATGAAAGATACAACATACATGCTATAATTAAAAAACTAAAGTTCCTACCAAGAGTGATGTCAATGGCACCATGAGGTTGTCATCAAATGTGGTGCTTATAGGGTGGGATTCAACCAATGCACTAGCAACCGAAACAACCAAGAACCCGAATATCATTTGCCAACTTACTTCAAAGTAACCGAACATGGAGAAATAATGCAAGTACCTATCACCAAAAATATCATTACAATTTACAACTTGTCAATGAATCACACCAATGATCATTTTGGGTTTGGGTTTGAGTTTGAGTTTGAGTTTGAGTTTGGTTTTAGCTTTAGTTTGATGGTGGTGGTGAACTGGTGACACAAAGAACATCAATTGATGCAAGTAAATGAACACAACAAACACGAACAAGGTTTTCTTGTCGGTATTCGTTTATTATAAAAATGATATGCATGCTATGTCTTATTTAACAGAAGACGATACGGTGGTACACGCCATGTGAATACATACCTACTAAGTAAAACAACATGTGGTCAAGTCTTTCTTTTTTATTTTCTAAGTAACCATATTTTGGGGTAAACGAAGTACAATACCACAAATACACTATAGCACATCGCCCGCTTTTCAATTTTTCATCTAAAATCCAAGTAGGCTTGTAAATGAACACCACAAACACGAACACGAACAAGAACAATTAAACAAACAAGGTTTTCTTGTCCATATTTGTTTATTATAAAAAAGAGCATGTTTGTATTCGTTTATGTTTGTTCATTAATAGTATAATAGTATAAATGAACGATTCACGAACATATAACTAATTATAGATGAGCAAATATCGAAAAAAAGTAGACGTGAACTGCAAAACTTAATAAAACTAGACTAAATTGTAATTGGTGATATTTTAATTTCATAAAACTAGAATATATTGTAACAGGCCTAAACTTTTTAATTAATATCTAAACGAACAAACTTAAGCGAACGAGATGTGTTCGTGTTCATTTAACTAAATGAACAAAAAATATTGTTCGTGTTCGTTCGTTTATTAAATAATCGAACATAAACGAACTTCTTGCCGAATGGCTCACAAAACACCACCTAAAATCTGACAAACCAACTTAGGTAACCAACTTGTTTGAGGGAAAGAAATATTTAAGGTAACTAACTAACTAAGATAAACAAGTTTTCATGCAACGCCTAAAGAAATGCAACATGATCAAAGTTAAAGACACGACGGTTGTCACTTAGGGTCTCATTACCTTATATCAAACCTCTTAAAACACCATAATTCAAATAATTGAGACTCAATATATTTTCAAGCCTAAAAAGTCGGTTGCCTATTTACGCAACTACCTTTCATAATTAAAGAGTATTTGCAAAAAGATTACCCGACAGAGACGATGAAACCAGCAGCTGCCATTGCAATGCTCCCCGCGAAAGATTTATCTTTGTTATAAGGAATCTTTTTCGTTCCAAATCGCCTTCCAATAATGTCCGCCATACCTTAATTATAGATTACTTTTAAAGCATGTTCATAGATTCAAGTTAATAAAAAAAATATTAAAATGGCATCTTAATTGTTAAGATTATAAAAATGATAAGTACCATCTCCAGCACAAAGATTGCAAATTGCAGCAATTGCGATGGGAGATGTTCTCCAGTAGATTAAAGATGACAATGCAATCGTAGAAGCATAGTACAAAGGCCCTTTAATAAGTTCTCTGGTGCACAAATAAACAACATAAAAGTCATGTGATTACTGACTAGGCATGTAAATGAACGCATGTCTCGTTTGGCCATATATGTTCGTTTGTTTATGTTCGTTTATGTTTGCTACTTTACGTTCATTTATGTTTATTTCAGTTTGTTTGTTTATGCTCATTTAAAAAATTAGGCACATTACATATCATTAAATCAAATCATGCAAAGACATATTTGATTAGGCCTTTAAACGAACTAGACACTCGGTGAACCATTCGGCGGGAAGGTCGTTTAATAAATAAATGAATGAAGATGAACAAAACTTTTTGTTCGTTTAGTTAAACAAACAAACGTGAACACATATCTAGTCTGTTCATTTATGTTCGTTTGTTACATTGGTTTATGTTGGCACGTTTATGTTAATTTATGTTTGTTAGTTTGCACTAGCTCATTTATGTATTTGTTTAAATTGGTAGGCCCGTTACAACTTATTGAATCAAATCATATAAGTCAATAACTCAAATCATAAAAGGCATATTTGATTAGGCCTATAAACGAACCTAACGTTCACCGGCCCGTTTGTGAACCGTTCGACAAGATGTTCGTTTTATTAAATAAACAAATGAACACGAACAAAATGTTTTGTTCAATTAGTTAAAAGAATGAACATGAACACATGTCTCCTTTGTCCATTTATTTTTAGGAATGTCCATTTATGTTTATTTGTTTACTTTCGTTTATGTTCATTAGTCTATGTTTATCTAAGTTCATTCATTTACGCTTGTTAATACTCATTTAAAAGATTAGGTCCATTACAATATAATCTAGTTTTAATAACTTTGTAAGCCTAACACATTGTTGGTACATTTACTTTTAGTTGGTCTTTGCTCAATTATGTTTTTCATCTATGTTCAGTTACATTCGTTCGTGAGTGGTTCATTTATAGTGTTAACAAACGAACACAAACAGGTTCATTTTCTTAATGAACGAACATGAACAAGAAAACCCCATTCGCTTAATTGTTTGTGTTTGATCATTTGTTCGGTTAAAGTTACACGAACGAACACGAACATCTTCGCGTTTGTTCAGTTTGTTTACAAGCCTAAGGCCTGTAAATGAACCAAATGTTCGTGGACAAAACTTTTTGGTTATTTAGTTAAACGAATTGACATAAACAAGTCTTGTTTGTTCTTTTATGGTCGTGAACATTTGTTTATGTTCATTTTTTGTTTAAGTTTTTAGTTTTTACATTTATGTAGTCACTTAAAGAATTAAATTGTTAGGCACATTATAATTTAGTCTAGTTTTCATAACTTAAAATATCACATATTACTATTCAGTCTACTTTTAATTGGTGTTTTTAAGGCTCACAGACAGATATTCACGTTTACTTTTAATTGGTGTTTGCTAGGTTATGTGTGTTTTATCGTTTATATTCATTCATCTATGTTCAATTATATTCATTCGTATATGCTGTTTACATTTGTGGACCGTTCGTTTATACCATTAACAAACGAAGGAACACAGTTCGTTTAACTATCCATGTTCAATCATTTACTCGGTTAAAGTTAAACAAACGAATTAAACAACCTGTAGTCTCCATCTCTGCTCATAGATTTCACAGTTGCTTCATCTTTCCAAATCCCGAGTCCTATAAGCAGCACTTTTATTATGTTCACACCAGGGATAAGAGCTGCCATAACTGCTCCTTGACGACCTGAACTGCACAAGTTCACAACTACCTCAATCATCATGTGAAATGACAAAAATACCCCTTTCGAATTATCACGCATAACTATTACCTGAACAGAGGCCAACATAACATGAATGCCAACCCGATCGTTGTATGCACAAGCTTCCTATTTAGTTTCTGAACAAAAGATGATCATACCAACGTAATCAACATAATCAAATTCAATGCGGGCTACATTAATATCGAAAACCCACCCAGATAAAATCCCAAATTTAATTAAAACAATCATCAAATTCAATGCCAATTACATTAATATCGAAAACCCACCCAGATCAAAAATCCCAAATTTGATAAAATCAAATTCAATGCGATATCGAAAACCCACCTGATGAAAAATCCCTCTTGTGGCAGTTTCTTCAAAAATTCGAAGAATGGACAAGGCAAAGCAGCCGGAAAACAGCATGGCGAAAGTATCTCCGACGAGGGGATTATCCGGGAAGAACATTGGCCCGGCAGCTACAGCTGAGTTAATTCTCCGACGATCAACCTGCAGATGCGACCGTAGAGTAATAGAAGAAGAAGAAGAAGAAGAGTTAGGGTTAGTGAAACGGAATCTGGGATGAGGAAACGAAGGCGTCGAGAAAGTGTGGACTAAGCAATAACTTCAACTCATTGTTTGTCACAGAATTACTGGGGTTGATTTGAGTAGTTGAAATAATGGCTGATGATTCAAGGTTTGTGGATTTGACCGTACAGATTATTATTAGTGTGGTACCTGTTATTGATGATACCCTCAAGCGCCATCTCTGAATTTTGCCCCCAAAATCAAGTTTCTAATTTTCCATTTTACATTACATGGGGCCCTACAAACGGCTCCCTCTTTGTCAAAATACTCACTTTGATTTTGGCTCGGTTTGTAAATAAGCTGATCGGCTCGGTTTGAAAATGAGTCAAGCACATGAAAGGTCTCGCTCGGTTCATTTTACACAAATTATCTTTTAGTTTAATTTTTATCTAAGGATACACTTTTTTAAAAACTAAGTTAATTTTGCAAACTTTGAAAGCCTATTACGTGATTTCTGGTTTAACCACGTTGCTTGTTCTAAAAGTAAATAAAAGGGCAATATAGGCACTACACAATGCAAGTCAATGCATCAACATCAAAGGTTTTCTCTCTCTCTTTTATTTTCATTCAAAACATATGATCTCTCTTTATATCATTCTCATATAGATCTGGATCTGGTTATGTTTCTCTATGCATCACACTATCAAATTATTTTGATTCTTGATTTACGGCGAGATTAAACCAACAATCGAAGAGGAGTCTCTTGAATAGTATCCCTGCAGAGAGGGCACGTATCGTGAATCCTTAACCATCGTTGAATGCATTCAGAATGATTTGCAATTCGATTCAGTTCCAACTTCATTTGGGTAGAAAACAAATAACTAGGAAATTCGTTTGAGAATGTTGAGTATGGTGCGAAGAAGATATGAAGAATGTTTGAAATGAGTTGGAAAAATAGTGAAATCTTAGAGAAAATTACTGTTTGCGTCCCTGTGGTTTTAAGGCGGAGACATAATGAATCCCTGAAAAATTTTTGAACTGGTTGAGTCCCCGTGGTTTCAGAAACGAACAATTTGAGTCCATGTGGTTTCAAAAACGGACAATTTGAGTCCCTGTGGTTTCAGTAAAATAAAAAGTTTTACTTTGAAAGTTAAGTAACAGCATGGCCTCAAATGGTTCGTTTCTGAAACCACAGGGACTCAACCAGTTCAAAAGTTTTTTCGGGGACTCATTGTGCCTCCGTCTTAAAACCACAGGGACTCAAACAGTAATTTTCTCGAAATCTTATGTATTTAAAGGGGGTTAATATTTTTATTATTATTATTAAAACAGAAGGAAAAAACGGCCATGTTAACCATGTCAACAATCATATTGACCAACTTTCATCGGCTTGTAGTTACTCAAAATTTGTTGCCTGTTTCAACAATAATACCACGACAGCCTTGTTACACACGTGGGGTGATGTCGATTTCGTGATACCGAGGGTGCTCATATCTCCCTAAGTGTGATCAGAAAAATGACCATGATACCCCAAAACAACGATACAATAACCTAGGTGGAATATTTTAGGGGTACTATGGTCATTTGTTTTTCTTCGAAAATTTTACCAGATTGAACCATTTATGACTTTAAGCCTTTTTAATCAAGCAAAAAAAATTTCTAATATATATACATATAGGGTAAGGTTAAAATGAAAACCCATTTGAGTTATGAAAACCTGCGAAAACCCTGTTTAACATTGTTTTTTTTTTGTTACATGTAATATATGTTGTAACATTTAATACAAAACATCGAAACATCAAAAAAAAATGTTTTGTTATTTTTTAACAGTTTTTTACTAATTTTTATATATTTTTTCAGGAGAGAGAAAAAGTTATATTTATATTTACATTTTTTATTTACTTTAATTGTGGACCACAAGATTTAAACATTAATTAAAAACATGTGGTTGAAATGGGTTTCTAAAGTTTTCACAACTTAAGTGGGTTTTCATTTTATACTTAGCCTATATATATAAAAATAAACGAAACCTTTAAAAGCTTTCTGATTGCTCTCTACATTCTCTCAAGCAACCAGATTATTTTATTTGTAAATGGGGGCTTCTCATGCATTTCACCCGAACTCAAAGGTATGGGTCTCACCAAACCCAGATAGTCCTTAAACGGGTTATAACATATCATTATATTAAAAATTAATCTCACCAAATATTTGATATGAAAATCTTATAAAATAGGGTTATACTAAAAATTAATAGCTGATTAAAAAAAAGATATTATTTACAATTAAGAAATAATTTTATATAAAAAAATAAGCATGTCATGGGTCTCACCAAACCTAGATAAATATATTTCTATCAAAAAATCCTATGTATCACTCTCCGATTGCTCCTGCCCCTCTCAAGCCACCAGATTGCTTGATTTGTGATTTAAGACTTCTTATGCATTTTACCCAAATTCATGGGTATGGGTCTCACTAAACTAGGATAGTCCTTAAATGGGTTATAAGATCTCGTTTACTTGTGAAACCCTTTCATAATCAGACGACCCTTAAATGAGCTATAACATCTCATTTATTTGTGAAATAACCCCTTAATCATCAAACAATAATTTTCGTAAGTCAATGGCCTCACCAAACCCGGATAGCCCTTAAACAGGTTATAACATCTCATTTATTTGTGAAACTATTTTATCATCAAACCCTAATTTAATTTCTTTCCTCTACATATTCTCCATCACCGGTTTAACCTCTCCATCGCCTATTAACTTTCGATTACCACCCACCATCGTCAGTCTCCCCTCTTATGCATCAACCACCATCGTCACCTACATCAGTCGCCTTTTTGTCATAATACAAATATTTGTGTTCATGTGTGTTCGTTTAAAAAAATCAACATGCTCGTGTTCGTTAAAAATCTAAAAAGCCTTCATATCTCAATTGAAAGAGGCCAAACGTTAAAAAATATAGTGAACTTAATAAACTAATATTATGTATTAAATCAAAACAAAACAACGTTAAAAAAGTAAAACAACTTATTACAAAATATAAAACATGAAAACGATTAAACACAAACCCCTGTAACAACCCCATGATCGGGGGGGGGGGGGGGGGGGGGGGGGCTCAATCTAGTATTAAAAAAAGTATATGCACAATTAGAAAGCTCTATATCTAAAACAACTCCCGTTTCTTTGTCTTTGGTATATCATCCACCTCTGATTACCTGCACCAAGAAAACTAAATATATATTCAAATCTTGTTGGCCACATTTACTTTTAGAGATGGTGATGGCTTTCTTCTGAAGTGGCGGTTGCCTTTCAAAAAGGCTAGTACATAAGGAGCAAACCCAGCTCAGGTAAAATAAAAACAACAGGTGGTTAGTCTAGCATAATGTAGCTCGAACTACATCATACTGGACTAGGAGGACTTGAAGGTTACCTCCCAAAAAGCCTAGCACATAAGAGGGCAGGCCCAGTCTAGCTAAAACAACCTTGGTTAGGGAAAGGCCCATTAGTGCTTTACTCTTCTTCTTCTTCTATAAATGGAAGAAGATGTCTCTTTCTCTACCAGGTTGCTTCCTCTCTATAAACCTATACTCTCTCTCGTTCCCTACACACTTGTACGCATGGAGAGACCACCACCATGATGGCGGCGATGGGGATTTTTCTGATTCGAATTCATCTCTCCTCGCTAGCCCAAATCATAGTGTGCATAGTTTCATTATGCTTTTAATGCCTTGCAGATCTGAAACGATGGGGTGTGGCTTTGTTCATCTTGAAGACCAGAGAACATCGACCCAGATCCGACCCTAATTAAGTCCATGTTTCTTCATTGGCGCCAACCGTGAGACCCAACAACGAACCACACTTCATTCTTCTTTCGACTCTTAGATTTATTCTATTAAAGCTTAAAAGGGTAGATACAATTCTAGATCTGACCTTAGAGCCCCCACCGTCATGATAAGAAAGAAAGGATCCATAGGTTTATAGTGTGAAATGTATGATACGCACAGTGCATATAAATGGCCATGTGCAATTTGATATTCCTCACTTTTATCGAGACTAACCATTGGTTCTTCTCGTTTTAGCTGGACTGAGTGTGTCGTCTTATGTCTTAGGCTTTTTGGGAGGTATCCAATTCAGTGCAGAATTTTAACCCATATAAGGCTGAGGGGTGTGGGCCGCTAACCGGGGCGCTAGAGCCCCTCCGCTCGTGCCCCGGGGCGCTAACCCCACACCACCGGGGCGCTAGCAGGGGCGCGAGCGCAGAAATCCAGGCAGGCGTGAGGCTGGTCGCGGGAGAAGAGAGAGAAAATGGACGTTGGGAAGGTAAAAAGAGCCGTTGGGAAGGGATTAAATTAAAAAAAAAAAATATTTTTTCCCTAAATAAACCCCATTTCATCTATAAAATACCTCATTTCACCCATATCAATCACCACAACTTCAAAATAAAACCCAAAATCAACCCATCTTCCCAAATTTTTTTTTAAAAAAAATGTCGTCGTACTCGATGATCTTGTATTAGATTAGTGTTATTATTAAGTATTATTGTTTGTTTAATTTTTAGTATGTTTTTTTTGTAATTTGAATTTTAAAAAAAATGTGTGTTTTTTTTAATAATTTATAGGTTTTTTTAATAATACGTTGTTTGAATATATTTATAAAAAAAAATAAAAAAATTCGCTGGAGCCCCTGCTGGAGCCCCTCCACACCAGGGCCAGGGGCTCCAACGGGGGCTCCAACACACCCCTTATCCAGTTTCTCTCTCTGCCACACGTCATAATATTATTGGCTGGAGCCCCCACTGGAGCCCCCATTAGAGCCCCCCACACCCCCTTAGCCTAATCTGAACCCATATATTGCAGAATTTTCACCCATATCACTGTATAATTTGGAACAAAAAAGTGCAAATCCTTACCTACAACAGTGCAGAGAGTTTTAACTAAAATATTTACTTTTAGCTACACAAAATCAAAATGATCAAAAAATCACATCTGAAGACCTTGTAATTGCTAAAGTAAGTTATTTTCATGTATCCATTTTTTCGCTGCTTTGTGACTGGAATTTTTTCTAGATTTTGCTTTCAGTTATAAGAAACTCATAATTACAGTATGTTTGATCTCAGATTTAGTGTACCTATTCACCTAATATGGCATTCAAAGGTTTCGTCACACACAAACTCCAGTAACATTTAACCTGTATGTCACCACCACCTATAACAACGACCTCTGCTCTACAATTGGGACAGCCTTAAACCAAATACCAATACAATTTTCATGAAAGTGATGATTAGGCATATACTACATTCCAGTTCCAACTCTTTCTTGGCCGGAATAAAAACCCGTAACGAGGAAATTACGGATTTTGGCAGTCCAACGGTGACGTTGATGGCTGTGTCGTTACGGCGACGAGAGTTGAGGTATGAAAAGAGGTGGAGGATGAGGACACTCAGGATGAGATTAAACCAACAATCCAGGAGGAATCTCATGGATTTTCTCAGGCAGGTATCGTCAATAAATTAGGGGTTTACGATTCGTCAATAAATTACGATGATTCTTAATTGAGATTAACCAACAATCCAGGAGGAATCTCCTGGATTGTCTCAGGCAGGTATCGTGAATATTCAATCATCGCTGAATGCACACGGAGTGATAACGGTGTTTGCAAGTTAAATCGGTTGTAGTTTCGTTCGGATTTATATAATCCAAAGCATTCAATGGTTTCTTGGCATACAAATTCTGGTAGCCGGACGACGGCAACGGGATTAGTAATTTCGGCGGTGTGCCGACGGGGAATACTACTACGTGGAAAGTCAAACTTAAACACAGCGATGATCATCGCTACAAGAAGGATGAAGAAAAGAAACGGGTCAAACTCCGAAACAGGTGTCGGTGGACACCTCGACGGATCAAACATCTTGGTAACCGGCGGAAAGACAAGAAAGAGGCCATTTTGAAAGAAAGCTGTACTTTGTTTAATTGTTTACAACTAATCTAATCTCTCTTTTATTATACTATATTATATTATAAACTAGTAAATTACCCGGCTGGGCTGGACTGGACTGGACTGGACTGGTCGGATTATATGCTTAATTACTTCCTCGTTGTAACATCTCAGATTTTTCGTATTTGTTTAAACCGATTCGGGATCGTAATCAGATCTTTCGAACTACTTAAAACTTGTATTTATTGGTATTTAACTTATTTTATAATTTCATAACTTTAAATTGTGCCAAATAGCCCTTAAAAACCTTTAAAATCGCTGGAAAACGGCTAAAAATCGCATTTTCAGGAACTAAAGGGAGACTAGTTTTGCCAATTCTTTCCTATTTTCAATTAAATTAATGAAACTTAAACTCCAAGAAATGATATTACAGATCTCAAGACGTTTTCTTGTTGTCTAAGTCAAAATCTCTATGTTATTTTACCTGATTTTTGTCATTTATTGATTATTTTGTTTCCTAATTCGTTTTTGATACGAAATCGTTTATTTTTGAACCATATCAAGTGTTTTAAGACCCAAGCAAAAGATTATAGCTTAGATACATGTTCATACTCCTTAACCCTTGATCAAGAACGAAATTTACTGGTTATAATATTGAGTTAATCATTAAAGGCCCATTCGGTTCTTAAAACAAGTAAGTTACCATATTTAGTTCGATTTAGTGAATCATATATAAACATATAATTATTTCTCTGCCACAAATCATCCCTAAACCCTAAATCACCAATACCAGCCATCCTACCTGCTGTTCATCCCTAAATCCTTCGGTTTTTGCATTATTGTTGAAGATACACGCTTATTCGGTTGACTGTGCTTATGCACCGACCTTTGACTCATCGTTTCTCTTGATTCTTTCACTTTCCGGGTAAGTTGTAAACATAGGAAGCGTTCATACATATTCCCTAGTCAATAACCTTCAATCAATTTCGGTGGTTGAAGGGTGTTGACCGGTCAAGTCGCTTAAAACCCGTTAAAGGGCAAAACAGTCAACAAGTTTGACTTTACGTTTTCGCATACTTCTGATCGGATTCAACATTTGGTCCAGAAGAATTTTATTCTTGTAACAAAATTTTAAGGCTACTGAACAAAAAAGACTTCCGACTCGCTGTTCGAATTCTGGTCAGTACCAGCTCGCTTAAACGTTTAATTCAACATAACTAGAGTTCTACTCATCCGTTTGGATTGATTCTAGCTGCATTAAGTTCGTTTTTATTTATAGTTTCATATCACAAAGTTTCGGGTTCTGATTATTTATCTCATTTGACGCGTTAGTGGATGGCTCGCTTAAACCTTACTCGTTTATTCGTAATTATATTCACTTGCCTTTAATCTAAGGTGAGTTTGATCATTCCCCTTTTTATATACAGTAAAAACTCGATAAATTAATACTCGATTATTTAATAAACTCTCTAATATAATATTTTTTGCCGGTCTCGACTCGGGGATAGGGTGCTAATTAATAATTCGCTAAAATTATAAGATAATACATTTTTGATAATTTCTTTAGACCCCATATAAAATATAAATTAATAATTCCTTATATATAACATATTACATGAATGATTTATGAAGGTTTCTTGAAAAATGACTCAATTGTCTTTTGTTTTTTGTTGAAATCAATTTCCACTTGAATCTCGTCTCTAATTTTCTTTAGCATGGTAAGAACTTCTGGTGTTGTTTTCTCATAGCTCAACAAGAATTGTTCAATGTGATTGCCGCTTTAATAGCTTCGTTTCACGAAGGGGGCTCCATTGTAGAACTTTCATCATCTTCTTCATCGATATCATCTTTATTAATTCCAATAACGCTTTCAATAATTTCTTCATCAGTCAACAACTATGCAACTACATTTTCTTCTGGGTGAGTCAGAACATTCTACTATAAATTAATAAAATATTAATTAATATATAAATTAATAATTATTAATTTATCAATTAATTAATAACTCTTTTAATTAATAAATTTTGGTGGTTTCAAGTGTATTATTTTATAGAGTTTCTACTGTACTGTTTTCAAACGTTTTGGGGACATATGCGTACTTATTCATATTTTCTATCATATATATACACAAATTCGCAAACATGATCATTGTGTGTTGTATTAATTAAATGCTATTTGCTAATTGCTATTTGTTTAAGTGTGTTTGTATTCTATCAAGTCTTGGATTCTCATTAGTATGATCATACGACCGTCTTAGTAACCTGAGCCCGATTTGCTTGGCGAAGGTAAACCGACAATCTCAGTCATTGTAATCAATGCCCGATTCGCTTAGCAACGATTCATTGGCACACTATCAAGTCTTTGGTTGTGATTTGGTTATATACATGTTTTGTTATGATTTGATTGATTACCATCACATGGTTGGTTTGCGCATTTATCACTTATTATTTATCAATTATCTATCATATATCATACATATTATTTGTTGTGTCAAAATTGGTGATCATCTCACTCAACATGTGTTGTTGACAAACTCCATTTTCTACGCATATGCAGGTTGTTAGTATTGAAGATTGAAGTTGGACATGTAGACAAGACTTTAGGATATTATCAAGTTAAACTTTATTTGAACTTATATTCGTGTATTTTAAATTGTTTATTGTATTTGAGTAATGTATGTATATTTGAATGAAATAATTAATTAGATATTGTCACTTATAGTCAATGATAGTATCTTCGAGTTGTGAGTAATCGGATCACGCCCCGGCATTTTTGCATTAGGTTGGGGTGTGACAGATTACTCGTCACGTTATCCTGAACCCTAAAACCTAAGCGTTAATACAAATAAAATATTTAAAACGACATTTATTTAGCCGATGAACATTGGTAAACCTTAGCATTGTCGGTACCAAGATTATGGCGATGAGTTGACACGAATTACAGTTTTGGTTACATCATTATGGTACAATATCAATAATGTTGGTAAAACCTAAGCGTTAAAACCCAAAAACTAAATCTGCCAAATTAACATATAAAAAAAATAAAATATTTAAAATGACGTTTATTCGATCGGTAAAACCCAGAAGTTGGAAAATTCGACCATTGTCGATCCCAGGTGTTACATAGGTGAGTAGACATGAATTTGGTCGTTTTGGTTACGTTCTTAATGACATCTGAACTTAAACAAAAATGTCGGTAACATCTGGTCATCTGTAAATCTCGCGCGTTATTGATTTCGAGCTTTGTGGTGTTGAGTTGACACGAATAACTATTTAATCATCAAACTTAAAACAAAAGAAAACAAAAAAATATATATAATACTTGGACCAATCAGGCGCGATCACACCCCGACTTGGGGCCTAAGAGTGACACCTAGTTGGTACATATTTTATAAATATATCAGAGTTGCGGGTTTATTTTTTTAAGCGAAAGACTTTATAAAATATTAATTTACATTGAAAACTTACTCGAGAATTAAGTACCTGAGTATTGGTTACAAAATATTGTTTTTATATTATTACAAGGATTATATTCAAAATTGAGTCATTTTGTATCCCGATCATCTATCTCCATGACTCTAATCCTTTACTATAGCTACTCGCGGTTAATTACCTGCAATGGTTGGGAAAAATACGGCAGCGATGAGCTGGTAAAACGTTGACTGACTCTTAAAAGAATTTATAACGGTTGCTAAATACAAATATAGTTTTCTATTTCACAAACTCAGCAGGAATGCTGGTCATTCCCGGGATTTATACCACTACCTTACACACACAATGCAAGAGTTCTCCGACTTATATAGCCCCTGTTTGGAAACAGTATTCTCCGAACTATGTGACCCTAATCGGAGAATCGGTTATGACTGACTTTTTAAATTTAACAATACAAAAGATAGCGATTATATTTCACGAGTCAAGTTAAAATAAGAAGTACGATTTTTTTAGGAAAGATAATATGTAATTTAGACCGTTAATTTTGAATTTGCATGGTTGAGATTAGTTAGGGGAAAAATTAAATATAAAACTAGATAAAGGGTATAAAAGAAATAACATATAGTTATTGATTTTTTCTATCCACATGCAAGTCAATGTCAATTTCTCAATCATTTTAAAACGTTCATAAATTTTTATACGACAATTTTTTAAAAAAAAATCACTATAATAATAAGTGTTTTTTAATATTTAATGAGTAGCATATTGCTATAAAAAAATATCAGGGTTTTATAAAGCATTGTGTTATAGGTTATAGGCAATATGTTTTTTCTTCATTGTGTTTTACTAAATTATGTTTTATTATAGTGTTTTTTTTCCATTGTGTTATACGAAATGTTTTTTATTGTGTTATTACCATTGTGAATTTTACAAATGTATCGGGGAGTTCAAATATAATTTACAAACTAAAACACCCATGCTATTTGAAACACAACAAAGTGCTTCATTTCTATAGACAGAAAATATTAAGGTTGTGAGTGGGGTTTAGGCTCAGGTGATTTGGGTGATTGATGTTTTTTGTTTGCTAGACATTTCGCTTTTTATTGATATTGATTTGCGTTGTATATTTTTCAAAAATAAACTAAAAAAAAGACCTTTGACTATTTAATTAGGAACACAACTGTCATTGACCTTATTCACACAAACATATATTATTATAAAATTTAACATCATTTAATCTTTAATAATGCCGGAAAGCCCAAATAGCACACAATAACTCTCAAAACTTTTGTACCGTACGCCGGACGGCGGTCATAAATTCAACGCTTCTGATCTCAAGAATTAATCGAATTGTCTTGATTTCATGACCCAAAATTCAACCCTTTGTTCACTCCCAGAAAACCCATGTTCATTTTTCACTACATATTTTTTTGTACAATTTTCCATGTAATTAATTCTACTAAACCAAACATACAATTTTGCATATTTGCAAATCAAGCTTCTGATTCATCACGGTTAGCGATCGATCATCATCGTACTCGGTATATCCCACCAATAGCAATGCTATGGTAGGGTCTGAGGAGGGTAAGATGTAGACAGCCTTACCTCTATCCCATAGGGATAGAGAGGCTGCTTCCGGTGAGACCCCCGGCTCGATAGTAGTTTTGCATCAAGCCTTGGACATAAGGCACATAGCACTCAATCATCGGGACACCGGCTGATCGGTGCATGTGCCCTTGTCTTTCGGCTATCAACGCCACCACATGATGCCTGATTAACCTTCCGCCACTTTTAACGTTATTTTCACGAGATTAGTAAAATAACGTCAAAATTAGTGCAATTTTACTTTTGCCCACCCGAGGGTTCACACATATATACATTATATGCGCGCACCGCAAGCAGGGTTCACACGGTTAGCGATTGATGACAGATAAATTTTACTTCCAGATCTGCCACTAATAGTCATCAAATTCTTAGGTAATTCCGATTCTGCTGTTGAAGATGACGAAGACGAAGACGAACCGAATGTTACAGATTCGTTCACCGTCGCGATATCCAATTCACGAGACTCTAGGATCTGATTATGATCACTACTCGTTGTTACAATCTCCAATCGCAAATCATCGCCATTACGGACTGATAATATGTTTAAATCAGTATCTAAATTATTATTATTATTATTATTATTATTATTATTATTATCAATTTTACAAATTTGATTATACTGAATTGTTGCTCTACAAACTGGGCAGGTTGAATGAGACTGCAGCCACATGTCAATGCATTCAACGTGGAATGCATGGCCACAAGTTTGTTAGAATGATTATCTGAATTGCTTGTGTCGATTATTGTGAAGCGTTGGTGGAGTCTGGATCCTAATACGTGTGGGACGGTGACGGTGGTGCGGCTTCGGCGGCGAGCTTGGAGGAGGAACCAGCGGGTGTAGAGGTGGAGGAGGAGGGAGATGATTGCTGCAAGCATCACGTTCGTGTCGTAGGAGAGAGTTGTACGGATGAGGCGAGCGAGTGAGCTCGAGGATTCTGGTGGCGGCGGTGGTGGTTGTAGTGGCGGAGAGAGAGACATGGTAAGGCGGTAAGGTGTCTCCGATCAAGACCTCAACGTTGTGTTTGGGTGGTGGGGGCTAACTAGTTTGGGTATTAGAGAATCAACTAAAGTAGTGTTGCGTAATATACACACACCTTTATTTATACCATGCCTCTCTGTATATATAGTATAATAATAGTATTAATTTATAAGGAGAAGTTTATATGGTGTTATCTGGCGTCTAATCTAAAACGCAAAATCTATCTGAATAACATAGTTTTGATTAAATACGATCAAATTTTATTTGCTGCCTGATTTCTAGATCGGTCAATCAAGTCCTCAACGTTCCGGACTACAGAAGCTACGCAGTTCACTCGCTCATATCATATGTACAACTCGTTTTTAAAAGATAACGAATAAATAGATGGTATTTTATGATTTGGTTAAACAGTTTATTAGTTTTTACATAAAGACGGTGTTTTCACATGATCCATAGTTCCGTTATTAGTCCAAAAGAAATTAATGGTTATGACTACGACAATTTCGTAAGAGAAAAGCATTACAATACGATGCATTTCAAAACTCACACGTCACGTGAGTTTATTAACTATCGAATCAAATTCTTATTAGTTTTTAATTATATTTCTAATACTACGTGTATTAAAAAACATTTTTATAGCTCAAATTATTATCACCTTTCTATAATTATTTTCGTAACTACATAATAAGCAATTTTTTAATGAATGAATATATTTAAAAAGTAAGTTTTAAATTTAAGGAAACCGTACATTAAAATTCTAATGCGCAATCTTAGCATTAAATCTATAACTCCATTAAGAAATTTAATAAATGTTCTTTTATCATATATATATATATACTAGATTTTATCCCCCGTATTACGGTGCTTGTTTTACATTATTCGTTTTTAGTATTTATATATGTATATTTGGATTTTAATTTTATTTATTGCAAAGAAGTTAATAATTAATATGCTTGAGGTTTGATGATGAAATGGTTTCACAAATAAATGATATGTTATAATCCGGTTTAAAAAGCTATCTGGTTTGGTGATACCCATTACCCATTTATTTTCTTTATTATAAAATTGTTTTCTAATTATAAATAGGATATTAATTTTTAGTATATTCCTATTTTATAGGATTTTCATATCAAATATTTGATGAGATTATTTTTTAATATAATGAGATGTTATAACCCGTTTAAGAGCTATCTGGTTTTGGTAAGACCCATACCCATGAATTTGGGTTAAATCAATTAGATGCCTCCATTTAAAAATCAAGAAATCTGGTGGCTTCCATAAAAGGGGGGAGCGACCATATCGCGACACATAGGATTTTAAGGTTTTCGTTTTTATATATATATATATATATATATATATATATATATATATATATATATATATATATATAAATGCTAGAAAGTGTAGTTTAAATAGAAATGTCTAAAGTAACATATAGGCGGATATTTTATAACGATGACTTCTTACATTTATTAGGATATTCTTTTTGGTATATCTGTCAGTATGTTAGACAATAGGATATAATTTAATCACTCTTAACTTTATTTAGGCATTACATTACTTATTTTTCTCTCTTTCACTCCATCTCACCCAAAATTAATGCATATTATTCCTTTTAACCCATGAAAAGCATAATCCATTAGCCTTTTTAACAAACTTAACATTATGAGAAGTGGTTTAATTCATATTTAGAATGCTATGTCTTTTTAATTTATATTGGGCGTTAGTGCATATCCCATTGCCTTAGTTAAGCATTTGTATTTTTAGTTTGTTTGTTTAACAGCTAACATTTACATATGATAGAAGAACATACATTAAATTTGTTTATTATGAAGCTATGATTTTAATGCTAAGATTGTGTATAATTGTTGGCCAATGCCCCTCCGTTACTCAGTCTCTCTCCCATTCACATGTATTGATAAGAAGTCAAAGGAGAGATCCCCCGTTTACCCGACTACCTCAAATCAAATAAAACGTGATCCAAGGGCATAAACGGTACTTTTCAATTATTATTTCACACATATAAGTTATCAAGAAAATGAACATATTTTTATATACTCTTAAAATTAAAAACTAGTTGTCTCATCCGATACTTATGTTTTATTTATTTTTATACTAGGCTAAATACCCGTGTTATATTTATACTAGGCTAAATACCCGTGTATAACACGGGTTTAACAAATTTAATTTTATAAGTTCAAAACATTTAAAGTATCAATAATAATAAGTCATGATAAATAAATTTGGCTATTAAGTATAAAAGGTACAAACATATGTTATAGTTAAATTATATACTGTTTTTACTAATGCATTAATTATAACTTGACAAAATATTTATGATAGATATCACATGTTTGTTTAATAGTAAGGTTTAAAATTTTCTACATTTTAGAAGATAAGTGTGCTTAAACAAACATAAATATGTAAATATAGCATTTTCTTCCATATAGCATTATATTTCACGAAAAAAATACCTTATAAATACTTGCCCGTTTACCAGAGAACGAAATCTCAACATAAATGACCATACTATAAGAAAAAGAATAATTAATGTGCTTGCTATACAATAAATGATCGAACACAATATAAATGATACAATTATTCATGTCATGAGAGAAAAGAATAAACAAAATGGTGAATTACATTAAATAAGGACAAGATTAAACCAAACAAATTATCACATATTTGAAGAAATATTGCAGCAAAATGGCTAATCAAACCCTGCAAATTGTTAAAAAGATAAGGTTTTTACAAATGTTAACTACAAAAATAATAGCTTGTAAGTTCTCTAAATGCATGTGATGACCATTAAATTTTAAAGATTTCAGACCCAAATGAAAAAAATGGACACAAAAAAAATCTGTGGACTTACATGAAGAATGAAAGTTGAAGAGCCAAAAAAAAAACCCATTCCTAACAACCATATTTAACCATCGTCACGTCAAGAACATGTAGATATCTTTACTTAAAGAAAAGCAATCATAGCAATTAGTGGAGATAAATAGATTTAAAGTAGGGGTGTGCAAAAAAACAAAAAAACCTATCCGAAACCGAAAAATCCAAACAGTAAAAACCGAAAAACTGAAGTTATGTTTCGGTTTTGGTTTTTTCATGAAATAAAAACCGAAAGGACAGAACCGAAGTGAATTTCTAAATTGTTATTTATTTATTTTTTATTTTAAATAATTTATAAGAATTTAATAAGTATCTAACTCAAATATTTTTTAACCAAAATGCATAATTATCAATTAGTTAACAATTAACAAAATTATTGATACTTATATTCATTATTTTTCCACAACTTTTTTTTCGGCCTAAATTTTCTAAGGTCAAATGAAAAAAACCGAAAGGGTACCGAAACAAAAACCAAAACCGAAAACACTTAAACCAAACAGAAACCAAAACGAAAACCGAAAAACTGAAACCGAGAAAACCGAAACCAAACGGTCTTAAAATTCAAAAAACATAAGTTTTGGTTTTTATTTGGTTTTATCTTAAAAACGCACCGAACCACACCACACACACCCTAATTTAAAGGATTCATAAGCAAAGCAACTTACCTGGAAATGGGATATGAGGAGCAGATGCAAAGAAACACAAAAAGGCACAAATCGACGCAAAGATCAAGGACCCCTGCACAATCAAAAACTAATCTAATTAATAGTGAATATAACAGGTCACTACGCAGTCAACAATAATTCATAATAATTTAGGTAGAAAAAAAAAGAATGTATCACAGGACTCTGCACAAACTTAATCTAATGTAGTAAGTGCCATAAAATTCATTCAAATTTGACACTATATTAGACTTTTACCTTTTTCCAAACCATTAAGAATTGGAATTTTGATATTTGTCAACAACGTATTAACAACCATATAATCCCTAATCGAGTTAGGTGTTATTGTTTTGAAATGCAACAAAGAATTATGTTTACTATATCTTTTTGTTAGAAAGTATAGTTTTTTTAAAAACATACTGAATGTAGCCATGCATAAATTTCAAATTACTTTAACCTTTCTAATATACAGTTATGCTTCAAGTTCTGGTATTCACAAAATGGCCCATTTATTAATTTTGACCGACAGATTTCCTACCATCTATTACACATGATCTTCAATCTATCCTCTTAACTGCAACCTATTCTAAAGGATATTGAGTAATAGGCTAAAAAAAATTGGATGATAAAAGTCATAAAAACAACAAATACATGTTTAAACCATATATTAACCTTAAATCGAAATCGAGGATTTGGAAATAGAAATAAGTAACCATATTAATTCGAGCACCCAATAATAAAGAGATGTAGATACAAATCTTATATTGAAGATGGTATATAATGAGCTGATTAAGACGATGATTTCAAAATGATTTTAGTTATGAATCGATGACAAACGATGTTGATAATTGAGTATAAATGGTGATGTAAAGCAAGCTAGTTTTATACTTTTAATCTTGAAGACGATGGTCGATTACGATGATTGATACCTTAAATCTTGAGACTGCTCAATTATTAAGATATGTGGATTGTGGAAACCGATTGAGAGATTAAAGGAGGAACAATCTTGCATATACCTGCAAATTATTAACTTAATTCAAAACTACATAAATCAATCATTAATTTAGTAAAGTAAAAAAATAATCAAAACTCACCATATTTTGATGCTTCTAGTGCAATCTGATTTACTTGCATTGGATGATTGTTTGCTTCTAGTGCAATCTGATTTAATTCAAAACGGACTCAACTGAAGAATGATAAACAGGACATTCTGCAATCTGATTCATCCATTCAACATCATCCTCGGATTTACTTGCATTGGACGATTGTTTGCTTCAGTTTCATTGGAATAATTCGTGTTCTTTGAATAAAAACGACAATTTAACATGGCAACCTATGAAAATTTTACTCATTTAGAAGTTGTACACCAAACCCCACTTTATAACCTATTTAAATAGAAAGGTTTCCACCAATGAATAATATTTTTACACAATATTCATTATAATGTGTATATGCACGCCAAGTGTTTGAACTAATGAAAACAAAATTACATGAAAAAATTTTTACAAGCTGAACATAAAAGTAAAATTAAGGTTTAAATGAAATTAAACATGGAGACAACAAATTCAACAACAATACATCTCCTTCAACGATAATAATTAACGAAAAATAAACATAAAAGCAAAATTAAAATCGGAACCCTAACAGAACAACAAACATATACAAAATTTGTAAAACATAGAAAAACAAACAATTAGAAAAAACGCTATACCTAAGTCGCTGGCGGATCGAGGAGATGTGGATGATGATGACATGCGGTGATAAGAATCTGCTTGTTCGGGTTTAAGCAAGGATTATGACATGGTTGTTCTAGTTTGAGGGATCTGATTAAGGATCGGGCTATCTAGGAAAGGGGCAAGAATGATTTAGCGTTTTTTAACCTCAAGGATGATGAGATGGTTGTTGGGGTTATAATTTCAAAATAGGGTGGAACAGGAATCCAATTTGTGAGTGATATAAGGATTCAGAAGGGAGGCGGGATTTTGAGAATTAGAATGGGGTATGAAGAAGACACGTGGCAAAGGAAGACCTTTGTTTATTAAGTAGTATAGATTTGGGGCAACTTCATAGAATAGTAACCAACTTTCAAAAGTGTTCCAATTAGGTCACTTAACTTTAAAAAGTGTTTCAATTAGGTCACTCAACTTTCGTGTTTGATTAAATTAAAAGTTTTAACATATTTTTTAGCCAATTTCTTTTCTGTTTCACATAGAAAATCTTTTTATCTTTTTTTTGAAGTTGACATTGAGTGGCGACGTGAATTTTATTTTTTATTTTTAAATTTTAATATAATTAACGTTTTTTTTTTAATTTTTAAATTTAACTACATATATTACAAATTCCGACACCCATATCTTATCATCCATTTCTTTCTTGACGTACACAAAAATCGGTGAGACTTGATTTGAAGATTTAGTGACCCGATTTGAGAAAAATATGCATCAGTGACCTAATTGGAACACTTTTGAAAGTTAGTTACTATTCTATAAGATTTTCCTTTTATATTTTTAATGATTATTAGTTACGGGTGACTTTATGTGTCTATGGTTATGAAGCATTTTGAGTGAGGTGGCATAAAGTTATTGGAGAATAGTAATTAGTAAATAAAGAGGTGCACAGAAAGACCAGAAATTCCCGTGAAGTCGACGGCATGCAACATTCGTTATTTTAGTGGTTGAAGAAGATCCCAATGCACCCTTTTAAGTTTAAGAAAGGTTGTTATAATAAATATATATGTATATGTTTTAGAAAAACAAACCGATTATTAAATGTACAGTTTATCGGTTTACGATTCAGTTTCTTTCTTCTTTTTAACCAAAATTTGCACAAAATTATTGATGGGATGTATACCTTACATATCATATTTTAATCTTTATTACTCATACAACTTTAGAGAGTTTCTTGGAATGGTCATATGTTTGCATGTTACAAAATTTCAAGATTTCAAAACATAAAAGGTTTAAATGTTTGAAATAAATAATTAAATACAACAATGTTTGCAAAAGAACATAGAAATGGAACAATAAAAAGGTATAGAAAAATTGCAAAGCATATATACAACTCAAGTTTATTTAACTAACATAGTTTAAGGAATACAAAAACTAAATAAAGTCCCTCAATATATGCTTTCTCAATAAATGATCTCATCAACTACCTCTCTACCAGCTTGTCTAGGAACGAAACAAAAAAGAAAACTTGTTTTATTTGCAGTATGTTGGTGCTAATGGCAAGCTTGTAACAACAAAGTTCTCTCCAACAAAAAAACATGCATGTTTTCACTTTATTTATTTGAAAAATCAAATCGCTTGGGATTCTGCAGGTTAAAAGTAGATCCAATCTTATGTTTGCCTAGACTGGCAAGTTTGTGTAATTGAACTTTACTTGTGTTCCTTAAAATTGTTTTATTTGGGGTTGTATTTTTGGGTTTCTAGAATCATGTGCTAGGGGCAAATATTCTTACGTTTGTGAAATAAAATTTCGTCTGTTATTTAAGAAAACGAAAACTAAACAAAGCACCCTCAAATATATGTGTTTGGATAAAATACAAATGAATCTTAACGTGAAAATGTACACATAATTACCGTTGTTTAAAACTTTATAGTAACAATAATTGCTCTGGCTATTTATACGTTTACAATGTTAATTTCATATGTAGCGTATCTCATCCCAAATATATTAAGTAAAACAATTATTTTAAATAAAAAAAATGTGAATTTAGCAATTAGCAAATGACAAAAATTGACCCTACAACCACCATATCCTAAAGTCATAAAATTATAATAGGAGGGTCAGCATGAGTCCATGACTCAATTTAATAAAAGTAGGAGCTGTTCAACCTTCCCCCAACTTTCATGCATGTTTCAGGGAGAAATGGGAAACAAACAAAAACAAGATTTGGATTGTGCTCGATTGACCAACCCATGGGCCATGTCCAACCCGAAAATAGGTTTTTTCTTTATAGAGTTTAAATTTAATATTTAATCAACTATTAAAAGAAAGGCTTTATATTTTGATATTTTACATAATAAATGCTTTTATAACACGGATTTATTCTCAACTTCATATTTCGGTCACTATTGCAAAACACCAATGGGTGATGGTCTATTAGTAAACACAAAACCTTTAAACACATGAGTTTAAGAGGAGGAGGCCTTGAGTTCAAGTCTCACAAACCGCAAGGATTAAAAGAAATCCGTCATTAAAAAATGTACATGTGCAAAATATCATTTTATCTTTCGATAAGTTGCACTCACCTTAATTTGAACTTAAAATTTTGTTCTTATTGTACCGTACTTATAAATAGTGTGTAGCAAATCACATTGAGCCATTCCCGGTGATAGCATGCTCATTAACTTTATCTTTTTGGTTGTGCATTATGTATCATGTTATCCTCACAAGAAAAAGGGTAACTTGGAAAGAAAGTATATATGCATTTGGGGAAAGTGAATACGGTGCTGTCACGCGCCTAAGCTTACACGCAAAACCTTTCAAACTACGTCGTTTTGATTAAAAAAATCTAAAAAAGAAAAACTAAATCTCATGATTTGCTTCCACTATTTCCTTCCCATGTTACGTTCTTTTCCAAAAACTAGTTTTATGGTTTTTCTTTAACATCTGTTCTTTTGTGTTTGATAAGCATGACCTTTTAAAGTGCTTTATATACTCAATTCCAGATGTCCTTCTAGAGTTTTAAAAACGCCCAGATTCATGCTCTCGGTAATATCACAATCTGACTGTTGATATGAATTCAAAAATAAAACAAGCAAAAAGTAAAAGGTGACATTGATTATGTGGATCCTTAATAAATGAAAAGTATTTGTCCGAAAGAAATTGGAATAAACGAATTTAAAAAATAGTTTTAGCTGAAGTCGGAAAAGAATTTGAAAAAAATAAAATAAATGAAGAACATGATAGGGGAGGAAATAATGGAAGCATATCATGAGAATTAGTTTTCATTTTTTAGGGTTTATATCAAAACGACGTAATTTTGAAGGGTTTTGCGTGTAAGCTTAGACGCGTGTAAACACCGTATTCACTTTAAACCCTAAAAAATGAAAACTAATTCTCGCTTCCATTATTTTCTCCCCTATCATGTTCATTTTTTTTTTTTCAAATTCTTATCTGACTTCAGCTAAAACTATTTTTCAAATTTGTTTATTCCAATTTCTTTCGGACGAATACTTTTCATTTATTAAGGATCCACATAATGAATTTCACCTTTTACTTTTTGCTTGTTTTATTTTTGAATTCATATCAACAGTCAGATTGTGATATTACCGAGAGGATGAATCTGGGCGTTTTTAAAACTCTAGAAGGACATCTAGAATTGAGTATATAAAACACTTTAAAAGGTCATGCATATTCAAACACAAAAGAACAGATGTTAAAGAAAAACCATAACAAGTTTTTGGAAAAGAACATAACATGGGAAGGAAATAGTGGAAGCAAATCATGAGATTTAGTTTTCCTTGTTTAGATTTTTTTTTAATCAAAACGACGTAGTTTTGAAGGGTTTTACGTGTAAGCTTAGGCGCGTGACAGCACCGTATTCACTTTCCTCATACTAGTAAACCTGTAGACGTCAAAACTTATAAACATTATATATGCCGGGAACATGTAATTGATAACCTCAGAAAGTTATATACTCGTAAAGTTATAAACCCGTGAAAACTTATAAAGCGTCAAATGCATATACCAATATTTTTCAATCATTTCTTCAAACCTTTTATATATCTTATAAGCTTGTAAACCTTTAACTTACAAATTTTAAGCATGTATATGAACACGTAGTCTTGTATACCACAAATGTGTAAGTATATATACAATCCCGTAAACATGTAACCTGTAAGCTTTTAACTTCGCAAACTTAAACACTCGTAAACTTGCAAAACTTATAAAAGGTCTTATGCATAACAACTTTCAATCAACATATCCTATAGAAGTTTTTGAAATACTAAACATTTATTCATAAAGCAACGTAATATCACTACTAAAGGAAATCATATTCGTGTTCACAACCCAAAATTCATAGCTTAGCGTAGTGCGATATCATTCAGCACAAATAAACAAATCATTTTTCTGTTTAATTATTTTTTCAAGAACTCTTTGTATAATAACAAAAAGGTTATTGCTTCATCAAATAGTGCCCCAAATTTGTTGAAAACTACGATGACAAATGTAGTTATATGCTTGATGTTTTATTCTTAGGATGTCAAATTAATCCGCAGGTTTGATGCACTTATACATTTTTTTTTTCAAACGGCAACTTTTGTTGAAACTGTAAACAAGCAAGACATATAAGCTGATTTTGCCACATATAACATCAAGAATGTCAATTCGATAAATTATTAGTGCGTGGATTAAATGTTGAAACTTTCTCTCTTTAATAGAATAAAATACTCGACACATTAAACGCATAGATGTTCAAATGTTTAATCCGGTTCCATGTATGTTATCACAATATGTTGTTACGTTTGACCTCTACTCCACCCATTTTAGATCAAGTTCACTTAACCAACCTTGGTTTGAGTTTTAATAACCAACTTATTTCGCCAGAACAAATAAGTGATAACCTAGTTTATAAGATGATTAGATGTTATATAAGTTCCTTTCTTAAGTGTCTTGTTAGTAGTTTCCATGTCAAATAGAAAGCGAAAGTAAGAACCAAAAATACTTGAGAAGGACTCCAATATTTTTCTTTGTTTTGAACCCCCAAAATGGTTAAGTTGTCGTTGATCCTCCATAGATACCCGTTTGACACCCTTGGTTGCACATGGGCCAACTATTCGTCTCGCTTATTGATGCGAGTCGATCACTTGCTGCAATGGACTCATCACGGGAGACCCAAGATCATTGGAACACATTTTCATTTCACGAATTTTCTTAATTGATGAGGTATTCCCAGATAAGGTGCGGGATTCACGAGTAAACCAAACGGTTGAACACAATTTGAGTAGATGTAAGAGCATTCACATCCTATCATTATTTTTTGTGATTGAGGTTTTTATAATATAGGGAGTGATTAGGGTGTTATGAATGAAAGTAAGTAATGATTTTTCTATATACATGAAAAGTTATAGTTATATTCTATTTTTCAAATGGTTGAGAGTGGAGTAAAGATAAAAGGTGATGATAAAGTTATAAAAAGATATTATTTAATTAAAAAAAAGAAATAAAATGCAATGTTTTTTTAATAAAATTTTAGGTTTCCTGATAGCGGGGGATGTGAATCCTCTAAATCTTTAAAACTTTAACAAGCTTCGTTCATGTGTTATGAAATTAAGTATGATAGGAGTTATGAGCCATAAGGATGAACAAATGGGACGAAACATGGCGTTAAGATTTGCTATTAGATCCTTCATTATTATTTATGTTAAAAATGACTGAACTCTGTTAAGAACCTTAATAATTATCACAATGATGATTGTTGACATTTGTGCTCCAATTTCCAAAAACCAAAAGAAAATTTACTGAGAGTTTAGATCTAAACCAATTCATGAAATGAAAATGAAATCCAAATTATTAATTACTGAGGGTTAGGTGAGCAGACTCTTGAACCCCATTCTAGAAGCTCTTTGCTAGTATCATCCTTGTGAACAAACACTTCTATGAAACACAAATGATCCTCTTTCTCCCCTGTTGCTGTTGCTATTGCTTCAATCAACTCCTCTTCACATTTCACCTGTTCATTTTCATCTATTAGTTCTTAACTGTTTCAAATGTATGGTTGATCTTTTTTACAGATGTAAACGAGCCAAAAGCTTGAATCGAGTCGAGCTTTCCCAACTTCAAAATAAGCTCATGAGCTTCACTTATTGAGCTTAGACGGGCTCACGAACCTAAATGAGCTGTTTATATATATATATGTGTGTATGTATAAAAAAGTAGTATGTTAAAATAATTAATAATAAACAAGCCAAACTCAAGCTCGAGCTTATTTTTTTGTATTACCTTTGCTGTCCAAAGCTTGCCGTCTTTGTTATTGAAGGCTTCCACGACCCCGTATAGTTCCAGTTCTTGATCACATTATAAGGCCTGTCATGGATCTCAACTTCTATGGTGTACCCCCCGTTGTTTATCAGGAATATTATGCTCTTTTGCTCTTGGCGTATCATTGTTGTCACATCTTGTGCTGTTACCTGCAAGTGCACACATCTCAAACTAATAATCAAAAGTACCCTACCACATTTCTAATTGTATGATATTTGTTTACCTGAAAACTGCCATCACCAATGCAAGCAATGACCCGTTTGTCGGGTATAGACTGTGCGAAGCCAAGAAGCGCACCAACCGACCACCCGATCGACCCATACTGCATTTGGAATTCGTACCTGGAAGAATAACACACACTTTTCTCCTTCTTTATATGCATGGATTACACTAAATTATGTTAAAACGTTTTTAAAATATAATATTCGATTAGTCGTCGTACCCACATCCTTCCGGTAGCTTCAACTTCTGGCAGTTAAACCACGAGTCTCCCGTTTCGGCAAGAACCGCAGTGTCACTGGTCATGATTTTCTGTATATGCTGGAACAAAATATTAACCCGCAACGGCTCTTCAGGCTCGGGTGGAGTTGGTTCACCATCGGGTACAAAGATCCGCTCGTAGTTCTCGTATGCAGTAGTGTTTTTAGTTATTACTTTTGCAAGTGCTTCTAGAAAATCCTTCATTAAAACGCACCCGAAAGCGGGCCCGTTAGCGATAACAACCCAATCGGGCTGCACAATAATGGCTTTTTCCTTCTTGAGCAACAATGAGTACCCGACAGAACTGTAGTCGTTGAATATGGGGCCCGCAAATAGATACGCGTCGGCTGACTCGACAATTTCAGAACAAAACGAAGTCCCGACCGCGCCCCAGTAGGTCCCGATAAAGTGCTCATGAGTCTCAGGAACCATTCCTTTACCCTCGGGCATTACTGACAATGCATAACCACTCGCGTCTGCGAATTCTACAAACGCTTCGGTTGCCTTTGCTACACGGAGTTTTGGGCCGCCAACTACTACGGGCTTAACGGCCTTGTCTAAGAAGGCGGCTGCTGCCTCCACTGCGGCTTCTAACTCAGAGGGATTACTTACACTGCAAGAAACAATAATAATTATGAGTGCATGTACGTAAAATTAGCTAAGTTTATAATACAAGTGTTGATTACCGATTAACGAGTTTAAACGGGATCGGGTCCCTGCTAAAAGTAGGATGAGGAATCCCAGGCAAATTGCAACTCACGCTGATGTAAACGGGTTTGCTTTCTTTAAGCGCAGTTGACTTAGTTCTCGTATGCAGTAGTGTGCGTCTTCCAAATGACTAACAACAGCCTGCGCCATATACACAATATTCTCACGGATCAAGTTTGACTTAGTTGCTAATTAGGGGTGTAAATGAGTTAAGCCGAGTCCGCACTTGAGTAGATCAAGCTGAGATTGTTTCAAGCGCTCATTCTAAAGCTTAAGCTCAAACTCTTTAGTAGTTTTTCAAGTCCGACCTCGACCCATTATTTATTTTTTTAATTATTGTAATATTTTTATGTATGTTAGATTTTTTATTGCTTTAAACACAATAATAATTATTAATATTACATAATATATACTTAATATACTATATAAAATAATATAAATAAAAAGCTTGCGAGCCAGCTTGAGCTCGATAGGTAATCCTCGGGATCAATTATTGAAACAAGCTCATTTTTAAGCTCTAGCTTAATGGAATAGGTACCAGGTATCGAACACGAACACGAAACAGACTACAAACCCAGACACGTTTGTTATTATTGAGAAACTTCACAAAACTCAATTGTTCAGATTGCAATCTCCTAAACCCCAAAGCACGGGCATTTATAATCTAACCTATCACGTTTAGACTACAACTAGGATTGCTAAATAATAGGACCTGATAATTATACTAACAATTAAATCTGAGCACATTTAATTGTTTATGGTTATCCACTCCTTAAATCATGTTACTTTGCCTTGCAAGCCAAGTAACGTTCTTTAAACGAAATTCCCAACACAGCTTGGGTGCTAGCTCATGTTAAAGCTTGGGTTCGAGCTAGGTGTCTTCATCAGTTCAGTTCAGATAACGATTTATTTGGATTGTTCATATCGGTTTATTCGCTTGGAGTTCTTGTGTCACTAAGATAATCGAACCGATTTTAATTTAAACGCGTCTAACCGAACGACTAGCTTGTTTACAGATTACAACATTCCAATACAAATAGGTTAATTTGATTATATTTTATCTTGTAAAATAAATAAAAGAAATGCCTTAAATGGGCCAAAAGTCACCTTAAAAAATAATTTTAACGATTAAAAATGATGTCCATTTGGGCTGGACCCGTTTAAATAATAACCCAACCCGCTCGACCCGAGTGTTTTACCTGGTAACAAGTAACGGTCTGAAAACACCTCAACTCCTGGCTAAAATCAGGTATCCCAATGGTATGATGAAGAATCCTATTAGTCCCGAAATCATTCGAATTCGGGCCACCAACGATACAAATAACCGGCAGGTTCTCACTATTTGCACCAGCTATAGCATTAAGCACACTCAACCCGCCAACTGTAAACGTAACAGCACATGCACCAACACCGCGGGTGCGGGCATAGCCATCCGCGGCATAGCCCGCGTTGAGCTCGTTACAACAGCCAACGTTCTTGAGGCGAGGCTCGGCAATGAGGTGGTCAAGGAGGGTGAGGTTGAAGTCCCCAGGGACGGTGAATATGTCGGTAACACCGATTTCCACCAGGCGGCGAGCGAGGTGGCGGCCCATGGTGGCCTCCGTGTGGCCGAGGTCTGTTGCTTCCATTTTTTGCTTTGGGTCTAGTGCTTCAGAGACAAGAGTGGTGGATGGTGGGTGATATAATGGTGGTGAGTTTGAGTGAGATTCGAATTTGTAGGGTGAGTGTAAGGTTGTAGTTTCTTGTGGAGGAAGGCTTTTCTTTGCATGTAATTTAGAGCAATTTAATGCGAATTAATTGTTTGCACTAAAGTTATTTCTATATATACATACAAAATGCACACGTGCCATGTTTTTATTTTTAATTTTAATTTCACCCACCTATATATAATAAACGAGTATTCCTGTTTTATATCGTATTTTTGTGTTGTCTTATAAATTCACACTCTTACCGCTATAATTTCTAAAATGGCTAACAGAATTGGTAACTTGTATGATTTAGTCAATTTGTATGAAATTTACATATATGATGAAGACAGCTTATGAAACAATGCAATATGGGCTTGTAGGGTGACGTCCCTGCCACCTCAAACTTATTTTAACACCAAATCTTTGCCAAACGGCCTAAACCATAACACCAATATCATCTAAAGGTGTTGGTCCCCATTTCTGCCATTCTCCTGGCGCTCCCTCACCCTTTGGGTGGGTAGGGTCTACTTCTTTCCGTCAATCACATGCAAATACGTATTTATTTTTATTTTTTTATTTGTATATTAGTTAAATAAATTACAATACACTTGTTAAAGAATGAGTTAGTTAGACCACCACCTATTTGACAATAAAGTGACTAACACATTTTTAATTAGCTCACAACATATAATCTAACTATTATAAATAGAAATATACTTCAACATAAAAAAAAAGTTGATGAATAGTAAACCACCTTATTTAAGTTCAAATCAGTGAACCTAACCGTTAAACCAAGTTTCTCAAACCGCAAACCGTTTATGAACACTGAAAATAATATTAAATAATAAAAATATTTGACAGTTTTAAGATCTTTAGCCTCTAGCAAATACAGTTTAATGTCATGTACATATTATCTTTCGTCTATTTAACTTAGCATTTACACTAAACATGAACACCCACTCATGCTCAAAGTCTTTTAACATATACCTATAGTCGTATACGTACCAATCAAACATAATAAATCATACCGACTTCTAGCAACGACGTATGAGGCACGTTCAAAACGACATCCGTTCCCCTGCAATTCCTGCTCAAAAACGAGTACACGACGTCAATAGCAAACTTTGTTAAAATCGTAGACGATTTCTTGGCTTTCGTGTAAGAATGCCCGATTATATACGCCATCCCAGATTCCCGAGCTTTAAGTATTTGAACCGTTTCATCTTTAAGACCCGGATGCCTTTCAAAACACCCCGAAACCGACTCCTCGATCTCCTTTAACAAAACCGAACCATCTTTTCCTCATGATCAGGAAGCGTAAACACACGTTCCAAAACATTCTCGTTAACATTATCGATATTATTCTCGTTCTCGGTATCAAGATCGGTTTCCCCAAATTCATCCTTGACTTTTTGTTCGGTTTCGATAAAGTCAACGAGCGCCGAGACTAACCGGTTCTCAAAATTGTAATTCTCGTGCGGGACGTCTTTGTACCCGTACCGAACAATGCATCTAAACATGTAGTATTCTCGCGGGCCGACCCGACCTAATAACATCCGTTCCTCAGCCCGAACATGCGGGACTTGAACCGATTTAACACACACGAACACCAAAACTTGATGGAAAGCCGGTAAGTTGGTGACGAAGTGACCGAATATAGCCGGGATTCCCGTTGCTAGATTCGTGTAAACGAGCCCGATTCCCGGGACCCGAACCATTCCGAGGCTCGGGCCAAGTGAGAGGATTCGGGTCATTGAGACTTTGTTTTCCAAGTCGAACTCGTGTTTTTTCAACTTCCCGTAATTCCATACGAAGATAACCGACATGAACGTTAATGAGAGGAGAAGTGAGATCCAACCGCCTTTCGGGACTTTAAAGAAGGAGGACGACAGATAAACGAGTTCAATCGACCCAAAAAGTACAAGAAAAGCAGCAGCGGTTACAACTCGTTGCTTCCACACGACTATCATCACGAGTGTCATCAAACAAGTTGTTACAAACATCACTATTGTCACTGCCAGCCCTACACATCATTAAAATTAGAAAATATTACTTCTTTTGTTCCACATGAATGTGATTTTGACTTTTCAGGCCAAACTGGTTTGACCTGCTTGTAACCTTGAAGTACTATATAATTAGAAAGCATTATTCCTTAGTTCTGAATGAATTTAAGTTTTGACTTTTAGGGTCAAAGATACTAACTGTTAACTTGAATTACTAAACTTCCATGACCATGAATTTAAGCCAAAATCCATGCAAAGAACATAAAATTAAAGGTCCAAGTTTGACCTTAAAAGTCAAAGAGTAAAGATGAATACCGTATGCGTGTCCTATCATGTTGGTATCTCTTAATCCAATCGTCACAGCCAAACAAAAGCCCAGTAACATCCAATTCACCTCGGGTATATAAACCTGCCCGTATATCTTTCTTGAAGTATGAACGATTTTCACATGTGGAAAACAGTTTAACGCGCAGCATTGACTTATTATTGAAAAAGTGGCGGAAATTGCTGCTTGACTTCCTACTACCGCTGCAAAAGTCGCCACTATGAACACAGGCCAGAATACAGCTTCTGCAAAAAAAAAAAAAAGTCAACAGAAGACGAACCCGACAAAGTTATTAGCGTCACGGAGAGGTCAAATTCTTGCCTGGTATGGCTTTGTAAAAGCTTCTTTGAAGATCCTCGTGATGCCTCGATAGAAACGCGGCCTCGCCCAAATATGCAAGAATCAAGCATGGATACACGAGAAGTGTGAATGCTATCTGAAAAAGATATAAAATTCATATTCTTAAGCATTCCTTCGTGTCTAGGGCTGTAGACGAGCTGAAATGTTGTGCTCGAGCCCGGCTCGTTAAAAGCTTGAGCTAGCTCGTTCAATTTAAAAAAAAAGCATCTTTTCACATATTGATATATATTTTTAATAAACTACAAAATTTAAAAATGTTGCATATTAAAAGTTGGGTTATAATTTATATATAGCTAGCAAAACTCGGGCTTTAATTTAAATGAGCCAACGAGCCAAGCTTTACCTTTGCTGCCCGGCTCGTTTACAAACCAAACTGGCTCACCTCGGCTTATTTACAAACAAAACGAGCCGATTTCAAGTGAGCAGTGAGCTTTCTTAGCAGCCATATAATCGCATGTGCGGGTTTGTTTGGATTTGAGGTTCGGAACCGATTACCTTAACGGATAATGTTGAAAAATGGCCCAAATCAGCAAACATGGTCTCAACGCCTGTGATCGAGAGGACAACTCCTCCTAAAGATAACCAACCTTCATGACCGGTCCTTTTTAGTATTTTCACCATGTAAACAGGCGAAAGAGCGTGAAATACTCGCGGGTTCCATTTAATAATGTTATATATCCCAATACCCGCAATCGACAGCAGCCACGCTGTCACAATTGGAGCAAACAAGAAAGCAACTCGGTGGGTCCCGTGATGTTGAATTGAGAAAAGCCCGACTAATATAACACATGATATCGCCACAACATAATCTATGCAAGTAAAAGTAACCAAATTAGCACATTTGGCCAAAAAAAATGAGGATTTATGATCTAACTAAATTGACTTACTCTCGTGAAGGCCCGTAACCTTACTTCGAACTCCTGAAACAGCGGAAAGAACTGAAAGAAAAGATCTTGACATGTTTAGAAAGAATTTTAAGTTAATGAAATAAAACAAAATCTTGATCTAAGGTAGAGATTCATGGAAAGATGGGTGGGTCGGGTAACAGGTCAAACGGGCCTGGCCCGTTTGGTTGACTAAATATATTTTTTTGTCAACTTGGGTAGCGGGTCTTTTTACGTGAGGTTGAAACTTGCCTTTTCTAAGTGTGGTCAAATCGGGCCTGACCCCCGGTTGGTTGACCAAAAACATTTTTTTGTCATTTACAAGTAGTAAATGTGTTGATTTTGATTACAAAAACAAGATTACTACAAAGCTAATCTAATTATTTGGATTAAACACAACCCATTTGGCCTGTTTATAATAAAATACAACCCAAATTGACCCGCTTAACATTAAATGTGCGTAAAGCTTTTACAAGTGATAAATGTGTTAATCATGATTACAAAAACAAGATTACAACAATACTAATCTAATTCTTTGAATAAAAGACAACCCGTTTGACTTGTTTATAATAAAACTCAACCCAAATTGACCTGATCATCAGTAAAAAAGCCAAGTAATAGATGTGTTAATTACGATTACGAAAACAAGATAACTACAATAATAATCTAGTTTTTTTAAATATACACAACCCGTTTGACCCGTTTACAATAAACACAACCCAACTTGACCCGGTATCTGTAAACTGGTCAAAAAATTTTATAAGTAATAAATGTGTTATTTATGATTACAAATTTACAACATATGGATTGCCTTAACAGTAATCTGTTTTTTTTAAATAAAACAAAACCCGTTGACCCGTTTACAATAAAACACAACCCAAATTGATCCGGTTATCAATAAATGGGTCAAAATTTTTGCAAGTATAACATATACTAACTGTGATTACGAAAAATAATCTAACTTTTTGATTAAATCATAACCATTTTGACCCAATTATAACAAAAACCCACCCAAATTGACCCGTTATTAGTAAACGGGCCAAATCACCACCATTAATATTATAAGATAATTACCCGATATAGCAGGAGTGAAAACACCATCACCAATTGTCATGCAAGTTCCAAGAAGAACAAAAATCAACAATCCTTTTCTAAACTTGGTGTGTTTTTCAAAGAAAGATTTCAATGCAAAACTTTGCCATGTTTCTGCAGTCTTTTTGACACCGTATGCAGATAGTTTCTCATCAGTTTCTTGTTGATTTGGAAGCATGCTAAGTTTTGCGTGGCGGCATAATAAGGAGTACAATGCAAATGTGCCACCTTTAAAACACATTAAATGCCAAAGTTTATAAACGGTTTACCATATTTACAAAATCTGTAACTAACTAGGGGTGTGCAACCAAACGGAAATAACCGCAACCGATCCCAACCGATGATTTGGTTCTTTGTTTTTTTCAAAAACCGAAGTTACAGTTCGGTTTCGGCTTTGCATGTATCGAAAACGAAAAAATAGAACCGAACCTTAAAAGCCGAACCCAACTCAAAACCAACAGTTTGGTTTTATGTTTTTTTCAAAACCGAATTTATGGTTCGATTTCGATTTTGCATGTACCGGAAAAGAAAAACAAAAAAACAAAGTAACTAAATGCAAAAACGACAACGTACCTTACCGAAGCCGTAAAGACTAAAAAATCATATTTTGATACTTATGGATTATAATTTTTACTTTTAAATGTTAAGTAATTTATAAAAATGTAATAAATGGTGTGCCCAAAGCCCATATGTTTATTAATCAGTCAATCATTGATCGACAATAAAAATTAGGTACAAAGTTTTGGGCCCAATTTCATTATTTTGGTCATTTTTTTCGGCCCAGACACTTTGAGCCCAAATGGAAAAACCGATAAAACTAAAACCAAACAGTTTTCGGTTTGGTTAGGGCCCAAACGGTTTTTCGGTTCGGTTTGGGCCCAAAACAGATCCAAACAAGTGAACAACCCATCAACACGACAACACCCCAACAACTAAGTTCATGTTTGGGTATGCGTTTTGAAACTGATATCTGACAATCAATTTCCAATGTTTGAGAGACTTTTACTTGTATTTGCACATGTTTTGATCATTTTATGTATCAATTTGTTAAATAACCAAAAGTTTCCAAATGGTCAAACAGTTGTTTATCTGATTATTACAACCTCAAACACATCTACATACTGTCGCAATAAGGGTGTAAAACTAGCCAAGCCGAGCCTGAACTGGACTAGGCTCGACCTCGGCTCTTAAGTGGTTTTTCAAGCTCGAGCCCGCCTCGTTTGTTAATATCAATTAATTTTTATATATTAGTATAGTTTTTTATAAATACTTTTATATATAACATAATATACATTATTCAGTTATTTTTAGCATTCTCATAATTTTATGTATAATAATAGTTATGATATAAATATACCTTTAACATATTTAATAAAAAAATTTATAATTAATAGGCACATTTAGGCTCGTGGACCAGCTCAAGCTCGAGCTCGTTTATTAAACACACTTATTTTTAGACTCAAGCTTGTATATTAAAGAAGCTTATATGATTGATTCTAGCTTTTAGCAAGCCAATCTTGAGTAACTCATGAACAACTTGGCTCGTTTACACCTTTAGTCGCCTACAACCTATGATAGTCACTTTTAAAACGCACATCCAAACAACCAACAATAACTCGCATCTGAACATAACAAGAGGGGCATACCTTCGCCATTGTCATCGGCTGACATCACAATGAACACATATTTCAGAAGGGCTATTAGTGTAAAAGTCCAAAAGATGAAGGAAAGAACACCATAGATTTCTTCATCATCTTCATGAAGACTAAGCTTCCCAGAAAATGTGGTCTTGTAAACGTACAAAGGGGACGTACTTAGATCCCCGTAAACGACTCCAAGACTTTGATAAGACAGGCTCAAAACTGCTGAACATGATGCCTTGTTTAATTTCTGGTTTAATCATATAATACCCGAGATTATTACACAACTTGAAACTAAAAACTTGAAGAGTAGGTGTTGTTATGACAAAAGTTGATGAATTAGGGGTACAATTTCTAACACAGGTTTCGGTTCAGCTGACACGGCCTGTTTATCAGACGGGTCAGCCAGAACATGACCTGCTTAAAGATGGGTCAACCCAAACACGATCCATAACAAAACACGTAAAAAGGTTTTTGGGTAGGCTGACATGCCTCGTTCATTAAACGTCAAACACACATGACCCACTTAAAGACAGGCCAAGCCAAAACGCGACACGAAAAAAAAGGTTCTTTTAATAAGTGGGTTGACCTGTTAGCCCGTTTTAAAGGTTTTTTTTTAATAAAGAAAGGTTGGTATTCATTTAGAGAAGAAAAGTGTTAAATTTGAAGTTAAATTGTTGCTAAATCACTAGTTATTTTACTCTTTCATTCATGAACATAAAACGGGTCGACTTGAAACACTACTATAACATGACACAGTTTTATGTGGGTCCAGCACGACAAGACACGAACATAAACGGGCCAACCTGCCAACATAATACGACGGATGCCCCTATATTGATAATATCCATGAACCGAAGGAAGCAGACTTAATAACAGTCCAAGTATATCATCTTTTTTAGTTGGGGTCAACTAGACTCAAGATTGTTGAAACGTCAAACTTAGTGAAGACCCATTACATGAGTTCATACTCCAAATAAGCCAAATATGTAAAAAAGATCCAATCTTGAATGTTGATGACTAATATCAAGAAAGAAGTGCAAAACAACACTTACCCATGAAGGAAAGCATCAAAAAAGTGAAGATAAACATGACACAAATCACACACACTGAATTTGGTAGAAAGTAGGTTCAACTTTTGATGCAAAATACATGCTTTTGAAAGTCAGAATAATCATCATCTTTCCTTTTAAAAAAAAGTTGAAAAACAAAATTTCTTAAAAGGAAGATTTATGTAATACCCAAATCTTAATAAAAAAATTAACACTCAAAATTTACCTCATTTGGAGACCATTCTTGAATCTTGTTAACACATTCACAAGAAAACAATAGTCACATAAATATGGAAAATCATATTTTTTACATGAAAAATATAAGAAATGCCTTCTGGCTTCTGAACATTATGTAAAAGTCAATAATAACACACACCCATTTCAACATACATCTACACATATCACATGAAATCTTGAAAAGAATAATAAGAAAGAAGAAGAAGAAGAAACCTGGTGCTCTTGGGATTCAAAAGAGGGTTTGTGATGAAACATTGGTTATGAAAATGTGAGGAAGAAAGAAAAGAGGTTGAAACGAGTGAGTGTATGTATGTGTGTAGGTTAAAAAGGAATTAGTTAGAAGAGAAGAAAAGAAAAGAAAGTAGTCAGTCAACAATCATGTGTCAGTCACACCACACCCTCTGCTTTGCTTTCTGCTTTTTTCATTTTTAGAAATAATAATAATTTTTTAGTACTCGTTTTCTCCCCCACGGGCCCCCGATTTTCTTGGATGAACCAAATCTACATCAACTATGTTATGTCTTTTTTAAACCTGACGGAATCATCGTTAGCTAATGAGATCAGATAAGTACAGTTTAGATGGATGACTCCTGAGAAGGTTAAACACGTGGTAGAAACTTGATTTAAACATTATATATTTTTTTAAAAAGACTCAAACGTTTACCACTAGCGTGAACTAGATTTGGATTCATAGACGTTGGATACAAGTCAAATCAAGAACCGGGCCCCATCCTATTTCATAAGTAACATATTATATAACTATATGATTTATAGAAACTCGTGTATTGTATGGGTTGAATGACAGATTTATTAAAGTAAATATTAAATAGTTAGTATTTATGATTTAAATAAAGAAAAATAACTTATGATAATGGATATTTATGAACTAAGATGGAGAAGTTTGAAACAATTATTTGAGATGAATAAAGAGAAACGGAAAATAAATGAGAGCTCACATAATTATAATAACAAGTGAGAGTTTAATTTACTTATTTATTAAATATAGTTTTTATTTTGAAAATGGCACACAATCGTATTTTGAAAAATAGACTCTATTTGACATATTTGTCATTGAGCACCCTTAAGTTTTTCTCTCTAGTCACCGTTGTTGATTTGTAATTACTTTAAAAACGAAAAGGACAACGTATGAAAGTCTCTATAATGCTCAAATAAGTTAATTGGCAAAGTAATCTTTTCTACAAATGAAATGGTAATATCGTGTTAAGATAAATAAAGTAGTATCTTATGTTTTGAGGTTTTAATCCACTTATCAACCAAACGTCACACTCAAGCTAAACAACCAACATGAGAAAGCTAAAATTTTCTTTATCGATTCATAATTTTGAATCAAAATATAGGTTCGATGCCGTTACAATCCACAAACTTAGCTTGCTATAAGCCGTATTATAGAATCTATTTTAAGAATCTTTATATGCATATACTTAGCATTGATTGAAATGTACATTACGTATAGATATGATATTACCAAAAAGAAAATATAAATGCATAGTTGTTTTTGAGATGAGGTTAGATATAGTATAGAAGAAAAATGATGAATTCTTTTAATTTTTAACTTTTATGATTTAATTAGTATTTATTTAAATTATCCTTTTGATTTAATGTTTAGTTATCCTTATAATTATATTTTTTTTAGCTTTATGTTAATGTAATTATGGCGAATATAAAATATATTTTTGACGACCAACAAAAGATATTTTATACGTATGCAAAATACTGTTACAAGCAAGCTAGTTACTAGCAAGTAGCAACTGTACTAATGAATTCAATACCATACAGCATTATAGCCTTAAGGCATAAACCCAAGTACCTGCCCCCCCCCCCCCCCCCCCCCCCCTCGCGCCCAAATTACATGTTAAAATTATAATCTTTCAACCTCTCTCATGCTAGGCCTATACTTTTTGCCCTGTCACCCCCCAAAAACTTAGCATATTTGTCTCGTCAATTACATTTTTTAAAAATAATTGGTTTCCTTTTAAAAACCATGGAGTTCCTTGCCCTCCTCCATAAACACCAAATCATCGTCAAGTGCATCACGTGAAATGCCTTCGCTTTTCGTCTTACCAGATGTATAATCATTAAAGAAAGATAAGAGGCATATAAATACGCCATTAACATTTTTATTAAAATAACAATTAAACAGGAAAAATACATTACATGCTAAAGAAATACATGTGCATTTAGATCCCTATATATTGACAATTATGGAACTAATCATCATGTGAAGTTAATGAAATATGAAATTGGGACCTATATAATCATTATACTTTATTAAAATATAATGTAATGAGTATGGTAATTTATTTAGTTATTTTATAGTTGTTTTTGCAAATAGGATATTCAAATTGAGAGAACTGCATATTTACTACATAAAAACTTAAAAAGTAAAGATTAAGGTAAAAACAAATGTCACCATAAAGGCACAATAATGTATAGAAAGGGATGACAAAAGCTACATTTTGTGTCGTGAGACGTGTGTATTGGTAATCTTAATTTTGTGTCGACCAAATACTTTATGTATTGGAATATGTTAAAAGCTACATTCTGTAAATTTGTTACCAAAAAAACTTTAAAATAAAGTAAAATTAAATTAGAACAAAACGCTTATGGGTATGATTTAGGACATGTTTCGTGTAATCAGGTCAGGTATCAGGTTTGGCCTAAAGGGAGTGCGATTGACGCAGGCCAAGTCTCTCGAAAGGTCTATAACTATTAAAAAAGGGAAAAGTGAATACGGTGCTGTCATACACCTAAGCTTAGACGGAAAACCTTTCAAAACTACATCGTTTTGATTAAAACCCTAAAAGAAAAAACTTGAATACAAAACCTTAGATTTTTTTTAATTGAAATATACTGAAACTGAAACTCACGTATCTACATTCTTCGGTTTTTTTTTATTTCTTTCACCAAACAATTTCCTTTCAATTTCCTTTTAATTTCATTTATATTTTAAATCTTGACAGCATGAGGTTTAAAATATCTCTTAACAACCATGTTATGATTTCACCCAAAATATGAAATTGGACATCATGTATGAAACAAAAGTAGACATATTGATCACAAACAAGAAAAGCAGTTTTAAATTTACTAATGTCAGTGGATAGACTTTATGAGAAATAGAGATTTGCTTTAGCCGGTGGATTTGGATTTGATTTATAAAAAACGAAGAAATGTAATTCGTCAAGAAAATAATGGAGGTAAATTGTGAGTTTTAGTTTTTTCTTTTAGGGTTTTAATCAAAACAACGTAGTTTTGAAAAGTTTTTCGTCTAAGCTTAGGTGTATGACAGCACCGTATTCACTTTCCCCTAAAAAAAATTATAGATTCAGTTGTTACAACATAAAAAATGTTAGTCAATGGGAACGAATGTCAGAAGTTTAATTTTCATGGGTAGTATATTTTTTTATATAAAAAAATTGCCTTTTATATGAATTATTTTAGAATCTTGTTTATTATTTTTATTTTTGCTTTTGACAATATTGGGTTTTGAAAATACAACCTAATTGATAAATTGTTAAATTATTTATCACATAATTGAAACCTGATTTTATGAAGCCTTTTTTATACTAGCTCCGAGCCCCAAAATTTTAAGGGATTCTTGAGGACAACCTTGCCTAATACTACACTCGTCTCATACTAAAATATTTTTAAAACTATTCTCTTACCCAAATACACATCCCGAATTTTCAGCTTTCAGGTTTGTTGGTCGGTTAAGGTATTTTTTGTCATCCCTATGTATAAATATGGTTTATTATTGGTGTTAACTAATTCATCCTACGTGTTCTCTTTGAGCATTTTCTCGAACCGATAGTTCTATTCATTGTCTTCTCCTAAGTCTTGTAGGGTACGCCATTTTCAAGTTCATCTCTAATATATTAGTGTAGGACATAAATCACACATTTTAAAGTATCGATATCGCATTCATATTAAGAAGAAGGAAGTTCGTCTCTAAGAGCATTCTCAATCCGTTCCCTAAAATTATGTGAGTGGGATTTTCAAATTATATGGTATAGTTATGAGTGGTTGTGAGTAGATGAGAAAGAAAATTTATATGGAAAAGTTAAATTTTGGGTTTCACTGTAGATTCTGTATAATTTTTTAATATTTTCATAAAGTATGTGTGAGTAAAAGAGAGAGAAAATATGATGATAAATGTATAAAAAAATATTATTTAATTAAACAGGAGAGAGAAAATATAATATTTTTTAGTGTAATTATATGATATATATGGATATAGAGTAGGGAACAGGCTGGGAATGCTCTAATATATTAGTGTAGGACATAGACCACATATTTTAGAGTATCGATATCGCATTGGAGGAGGAGGCTTTGAAATAATCTAGAAATCTAAAATTTTGGTTTGTACAATCTTTAACTTGTTGGAGCTCACCATACTTAGTTAAGGCTGATTATACTTGTTAAACCTACTACGATCTTCATAATCGATTTACGGTTGAGTCGTGCATTAGCGTCTATGCTGTGTCAGGTTTTGATTTGTAAGATCTCAGTATTTAATAATGTTGAGTGATTAAACATAAACATAACAAAACATAGTAAATACTGAATTATAGCATTATTAACAACAATATATTTAAATCCGTGTGTTGTGGACTTGTGGTATAACGCCCAAAGCATTTTCATGCCCATTAGGCAAGTTAATGCCCCAAACACCATCATGTTTTGTGTGTGTTAGAAAGAAAAATAGGGGGGTGTTAATGCACCGATCATTTTTTTTTCTTTTTTTTTTTAATTTATAGTTAGCCAACAACACATTTAACGGTTCCTCAGTTAATGGTTTTTTGCCTACTTGATGTTGACGTCGTGTTGTTTTAACTAAACATCTCTAATTAGCCCACAACTTATTAGTCGTAACATTTTCAAGTTTAATAATGAACATTTTTTATCCGTAAAAGGTTTATGTACGTGTTATCAAATCACATTAATTGGACCAACAACAAACTCTTTAATAAGATTAATTTATCTATCGAGTGATGGATCTTAAATGATTTAAAATGAGTCGGTTAAGATTTCTTAACTCTTTTTCAAATTAATAATAAATTGTATGGACCATCTTTTTTCCAATCTTTCGATACTAAATTATTTTGTTTGGTTTTTATTGCTTATTTTGTAATCCATGAACTGGAATTTTCTAAAAATAGAAGGTTTCTACTTATAATATGGTACTTATGTACTCCAATTTTCTCTTCAATTAGTGGACGATGTTCCTAAAATTTAAAAGATAACAGCTCTTTTTTAATTGGTTCACGTACTATTTAGCTAAAAATATAAAAGTATTGCCGAATTTAAGTTTGAACAACATATTATTAGAATACAAATCCAATAAATTTGTGTGTGTGTGTGTGTGGTGTTTGGGGGGGGGGGGGGGGGGGTTCTTTACCACCAATATATAAGTAATGTAAACAAAATAATATATGTGTACTAAAGAACTTGGAAACAAAATAGTAAACTCAGTATTAACATTTATTTATCTATTTTTAATCATTTTAATTATTAAAAAACAAAATAACAGATGCTAAACAGAACGATAAGAAAGGAGTAGCGACTAAAAATGGAGTAGCTCTTAGCATATGTTTGGTGTTGTTTCAACATCAAACAATTAATGAGACATTATATGATGTACTTTGTGGTCTTCCACACGGGCACTTGGCTTTTTATACACTAGCATTATGTGGATCTCATTTGGTTAGAAACCAAGAGGAATGACTTCGTATAGTTTGTTTGTTGTACAAATAAAATTGTTAGTGGTTAAATAAGATGAACAAGTTATTTTCACTTTCTTTCACCAAAAAACCATGTCAGTTTTGGTTTATGGCTGACATGTTATCATCTGTTTGGTCATACTATATTTGATTTTTAAGGCCGGCTGGTGCAAATATCAAAGTTTATGGTAAAAATATGTCATTATAGTGTCTTTTGATTGAGTTATACCTGGGTGATCAATCAAATCTTTAAAAAGTTAGTTAAACAATTATTTAAACGAAAGGTTGATAAATTGGCTGTTTCCATTAGATTTTTGTACTTCGTGATCGATTAGTGCTGTTGTCATGGACGCTCATTTTATCAACCATTCTATATGCATCTCCTCAAATTTCTCATGCTATGAACTTCTTTGGTTGTGGCATTATGAATTCACACGCACACATACACACATCAGTCCATCTAATTTAGGGACTGACCGTGCTACATTTATTTATGCAAACTATTGGATTAAATTTGTAACTTTTCAAGGTTGGGGAACAAAACCGATATTCATGTATATTACAGAAACCATCTGTGTAATTAACTCTAAATATTATATATACATAAAAACTTTAATAAATAAATACTAATTACATTCACTCTATTATTGTTTTATATTATAAAGTTAATTTAATAGCATATTTGGGATTGAGTTTCAAAACAGTTTATTAACTTATTGATTTTTTTAAAAAGTCATTTTGAAAAGCCATGATTTATAGCTTTTAAAAAACAGTTTTTTAACCGGTTGAAAAACTAAAATAGGTTGATTTTAATAATCCCTATTGAATGGTTTATGCCTATAATAATCCATATTCATTTTATCGCCAGTGGCAGTCCCTAATTCAAAAAACTTGGACCCCAATGGTCACCCGTTAAAAAAGACTTAACGACGTTATATTTTTTTCCGAATTTCAAACTAATGTTTTAGGGTTTTTGATCGGAATGAGGATCCGAGTCGATTGATGTAAAACTTAGGTCAAAACGGTGATCCAAACGGCTAGATCTGTGTTAATTGTAAGTTTAAACATCCGAATTGAAGCATGGTTTCGTCGTTTTGGAGTACCATTAGTTTGAAATTTGGAAAAAAGTATAACATCGTTAAGTCTTTTTTAACGTGGAACCATTAGGAGCCAACTTTTTTACATTTGGGGCCATCAGTGGCGATAAATTGAATAGTGATCAATATCGACCAATACCATTCAATAGGGATTATTAAAATCCAATAAACCATTAAAATAAGAAAGATTTTTGTGATTGGCAAACACTTTTTTAACGTTTTACCTTTTGAAAAAATAATAATAATAAGCCAATAAACTATTTTCAAACTCAATCGTTAGCATGCTCTAATTCACACATAATAAAACGTGATTTGTACAGGTTTTGTCATTTAAAAAACGTTTTAATACCTTTTAAATAAACTTAGAAACCTAATTTTATAGTTTTATTGGGAAAAAAAGTAGTACATACAGAAAAAACAAGAGAGAATTTATGGTAGATACAGATAGATATGAGAGATGGGACGGGTCACATGGCAAAAGGAAAATCGAGTAGATCATTTATCATATGTTTGGTTTGGTGTTGTTTCAACATCTAATCCAGTGAAATTATATAATATGCAGCTAGCTTGTTATGTGTGGCCTTCCACACGTGCACTTGGCTTTTTAGACGTCTCCAATTTCAAACGCTAACTAAAATTATGTGGATCTGATTTTTATTTTTATTTTTTTGCACGGCAAGAGTAGAAATATATTAAAAAAGACGTAAACGTCTCCAGCGGAAAACTGGAAAAAAGTTACGGACTTTGAAAATAAAAAAACAAAGAAGAACAAGAGGTAAACATTTAAGGTGTAATGCAAGACAATGGGGAGCCGGCCCAAACACTCCAAACGACTTCCTTATACTTGGACCTAAGTTTGAACCACCCAAATAGGCTTCTTTTAATTTCATCAACCGTGAAGGCAATGGATAATTCCCGAGCCTTAAACACCTTCTAGTTCCGTTGTTTCCAAATGAACCACAAAGTCGAGTAAATAATCGCCAACAATAAACGCCTTCTCGTCTTACTTTGCGGCTCCACCGTAACACCCAGAAGATGCTCAAAAGAATCTAGACCGGTAAAATCCCATCCGCACCAAAGCGAGATTAACCTCCAGATCGCTTTAGCCCGGGTGCAATCCAAGAAAACATGTTTCGTCGATTCATCCAGATGTGGATCTGATGTACTTTGTCGAATCACTCACTAGATAAGCATAAACAAATACTTGATTTTATAACCACACCTATATATATTGTTCCAAACACGAGTGGAAACATGATCAGTAGTCAGACAAGAAACCTCAAAAGAAAGTAGAATCGATACTACTATTTATGCTATTTAAAAGTAACTTTATTTCATTTCAAAATGGTAACTTGGATTAATTTAGAACTTTTAATTTTTACAAATGCGAACCCACACCCATTTTGCATTGATTTGCTATTGACACGATATAAGAAGAGAGAACCACCAAAGTATAATTTTCATGGATGTGTAATGTGTTGGAAGATTAAGTAAAGTGTGTGTGAATGAATGTCTCAAAAAAAATGAAGTGGTGAAACTTTGTCCCACATCGGTTGAGGAACAAAATTGAGAATGGTTTATAAGGTGTCATTCTCACTACTTAAGTGAAAATTTATAATGTGTATTACTACAACTCCTACTTGCGCGCAGATGGGGGTGCAAATTTGGGTTTCTTGACTAAAGATCTATTAAACTGCCTGCACGAATGCAGCTCCGAAAACCCGAGCCCCACATTAGGCGATTTTTTGCATTTATTTTTGAGATTTTCAAATCGTAACAGCTGGTCAATGGTTGTTAATGATCATTGATAATTATTCGATTACTGTAAATAGTCATTATAATTTTGTTAATAATTGATCAGTTACATATTCTGCACTAATGACCATTATTATTGCACTTTAATGAGTCATTATTGAGTTGTTACAATCTTGTGGTTATAAAACCGGATCATATGCAGAAGTTTAAGACACACCGAAAACACACAGCTCTATCTTCTCTCTGCAGCATTATTCTTGATTTCGTTTCAGGCAAGTCATCAAGTCCGGCAGCACACTGCGGCTGTTACGAACCGGTGTACCATAGGAACAGACCGCGTTTTAAGAGAATTGTGTCAAACACAAGCCCGGTTCAAATCTTTCATGTTTATTATTTCTGGTTTATTGTTACAGGTTTAATACAGGATTACCAACATAATGTATATATATAGTCATGTCAGAGAAAAACCATTCTTTTAGCTATTTAATACGTGACCTATTGTCACGTGTATGTTTGCTTGTGTATATGTAAATGCATCTTATACACTACCAATAGTCGTGTATTGCCTTTCACTCGTGTAGCATCAGGAACCGTCTTATTATGATTCCTTGATAAAAGAACATGCATCACAGACCACTAAGTCATGTATATACCACTATGAACCAGATACACTAAAATGCAAGTGCATGCCTCCCGATACTATGATTTCTCAAAAGTTTTTGAAGATACATGAGTGGAAAGGTATAAGCGACAGGCCGAAAAATATAACATCAATTATGGGCATAAAGTGTGATACATGAATAAAGTACATACGCAACACCAAGTCACGTATTTCATGACCTTATACATGATTTTTCTTGAATATTATAATGCATCTAGTATATAATTACTTTCGATAATTATAAAACTAAAACAGACTAACGGATTCACATGGAAAGGTGGAAGAGCCCAGTGCAAGCCCAGACCTAAATGCTTAATTTTAGGTAGCCCACACATGACACAACTACAACTCTACAAGTAAACAATAATTGCATATTCCGGGTGCTTTTTGTTTAATTGTACAAATTCTTTCGAGGGATGCTTTCATGAATAATCTTCTTAAATCATTTACCTAATTTTTTTTTTAAGAAAGACGACTTTCTTGTGTGTTAGACCACCGCAATCTCTAATTTGAAGAGTTCTGTTGCCCCTTTCTGGCCAAACTATTTTGTCTTAACCGAGTCCACACTAGGTTTAGAGTTTGGCTTGGGTGCCCCAGGAAACCATACTGCCGGCTGCCACTTGACTATCATTGTGCCACCACAAGAGCAGAACTCTTTGGCGTAACATACGGTGTAACTAAACCGGGGTGGGCTCGGGATGCGAACCGATAACCTGGCAATGCCTAGCTCAAACCCTTCATTGTCAATATCCACTCACATTGCTACAAATGGGGATCGAACTTGGATTTCCATTAAGAAGCCTAGGCCTTCCACAAGTGGGGATAAATCATTTACCTATTTGAGTACGCTAATTACAATATTTATAAATTAAGTATTATTTATTATTGTTCCTCTATTAGAAGGCATGGAAACAATCTTGAAAAAGAAGTTAGATGAACTATGCATTAACGAATTGAAGTCGAATAAAATTTCGTTTAAGAAAAAGGAAAAAGAAATAAAAGATTAGAATGAAAATTTAAGCAAATCATTAAAGCCGAAAGTTAGTATAGAAAGAAAAAAAAAAGTTATAAAATAGTTAATAAGCAATTTTAAGTTTTTAGTAAAAAATAAGTAAAATATAAATTTTATAAATTATTATTTAAAAATATATTGAGATGGTTATATGAAATATTTATCTTATAAAATCGTCCATGGCGTCTGATCACAATTACCACTTTCATTCAAATAGGTGAAAGGGCAAAAATACCTCTGACTTTACGTTACAAATTTAACGATGATAGTTAAAACCTAATTATTATTGTACCCAAATAACACTGTCCATAGTCCAAGTATTCGATTATAACCTATGGGGATATTGTCACACCCCGCCAAGACGTAAGCATGGGTGCGTGACGTCGTGTATATCGTAGGTATATGATTATCACCAACATGCATGTGTTAGGATACCAATAGTTTTAAAAAGCATAAAGCATAACTTGCTTTCAAACAAAATTTGTTGACCGTAAACATCGATAGAGCTATACAAGCGAAATCCTCAAAAAAAAGTATCCTATTTATGCATTGAGGTCCCGTCTTCATGATTCCTTACGTGCGTTTTGACACTGAAAAACATACGTTTTAAAAAGTCAACACAATAGTTGTGAGTTCACAGGTTTTGACACCCATATGAAATCATGTTATTCACAAATCATTAAATCTGTTCTCAAACAAATAACCGATAACTTATTGAAACAAATACGATGATCCTCCGTAGACTAGCTAGATCTACAAATTAATATGACGAGCCCGGAGCCTATTACCAAACCACGACTTATATCCTTTTACCCTATTTAATTCTCACAGATGAAATATAAACACTCGGGTTTGATGCAATATCGGAGGTTAGCGCGACTAACCTAGCGTATCGGGGAGATGTCAACGCCAATAGCACTATTCGTATATTCTTGAGGCTTATAGTATGCAAGCAAGGGTTTTTAGCACTGTAGTTCAACTCATGTTCGCATAAAGGATTGGTGTTTTATTTCTAGTTATCATATATAAAAGCAATCGCGTATGTTCCCCCCCCCTATTAAGATAATAGTAAAACGTAGAAAAGGGGCTGTGAAACTACCCTTGTGAGTTCAGTGCTCAGTTAGCCACCAACTTCAGTTTAGACCTAGGGTCCGCTGCCTTCACACATTCTAAATGCGTAATGTCAGTTAGTTGTTGTTATCAACTCGCAAACCGGTTTATGCTAGTTGCTTTCATCCAACTTGTACTTTCGATGATATAAAACGCGAGAAATTCTATACTTTTCAAAAGAAAGACTCAAATCGCCTTTTAAAACGGTGATTTGATATTATGCTTCTTTCTTATAACTAGTTTTATAGGAGAGTGTTAATGTGCAAACAATATTAGCATGCTAAACATTCGAATTGGCTGCTTCTATAAAAAACGACGGTGATAATTTTGTAATTAACCCAACTTAATTACACTATTTGTAAAATAATTACTCTGCTTGCAGTATAATTGCTCTAGTTATAAAATAATTTTGATATTTATAAAAATAATAACTCTAGTAGTACGCTTTATAATAATAGTTGTTTTATATGTGGAGTAATTATCTCGTGTAACTAATGTAATTATCATTTGCAAACAAAAAAGTGTAATGATCTTTCTTATCATGGCTGTTTTTATAGATAAAGTAATTATCATGTATAATTGTAGCAATTATTAAAACACAATTCTTCAAATAATGTTCATTGCTGGATAATTATCCTTGTTATCCTAGTTGTTTTATAGGTATAGCAATTATCATGTATAACTTAATTAATTATTAAAACAATTATTCGAATCAATGTTCATAGCACGATTAACATGACTTTATTTGTTCAGCTGGTTTTGGCACGCCCTATTAATTCAGTTGATCGGGTTTTTAAAATTTCAGTTGATTGATTCAAAACAATCTTTGTCTCTGTTGTTTCAATTGGTCAATTTGTGATTTCCGATTAAAACCAAGTTGTGAAATTGATTGCGGACAACTGATTTTAGCAGGCTGGGTTGAATCCTTGCAAATTTACAATTTGCATTTGAGTTAATGTAGCTCTTGATCGACAATCTGATAAATACAGCTTTGCTACGCGGGGCTTTTAGTTTCCATGTATTCGTACGCTCCGTACGCTTTTTGTTTGTTCTATATCCACACATCAACTGTACCTTATCCTAGTCGGATTGATGTTCTCCTACCTTCACTTAATTTTAAACATTTATTAAAAATTAAAAAAAATATTTAAAAAACTAGTAACCACTTAATGACACGACACGTGTATACTTAACGAAGTGGTCTAGGCCATAAATTTGAATTCGAAAATTGAAACAAAAAAGTAAAAAACAAGACTTGGCGTTGAAGTTAAACCATTGCGTATAGTGAATATGTCGGATAACATTCGAATTTATCAAATACAATATTGAAAACAGTCTATCAATCCAAGCATATACGTTACACCTGTATCTATCCACACTCTCTCTATACATCCCACCGACCATATACCCCGAGCTTCACTGCTTGTACTCTCAACACCATAATCACAGCATCCATCAAATTCTTCATCTTCCCAATCTACCCTTCCACTCACACTCACACTCACACTTTCTTCTCCGTCTCCGGAATCAGAATATTCCGTGTGCCTCACCGTCTCCCAACCTTCTGCTTCCCAATTTCCCCTTGAGCATGAAGCTAATTTACCAATCCTCTGTTTCGCATTGGATATGTTCATGTGCAATTCATGACTGTCAACCGTTGATTCATTGGAAGAGTTTGAATCCGGCCAATCAAACACGCATCTGGGTGATAATTTACATTTGTTGACTGTGATCAGCGGTGATGAGGGAGAGGAACACGGTAACAGAAATGGGTGGTGTAGCAGCTGATCGCAGCTCCACCTCTCACTCGGATTCCGTTTCAAACACTTTTTTATAAAATCACGTAAATCATCGGGTACCCGAGACGGAATCTCGGGTACGTCATCGGAGTACCCGATTTGCCGAATCGTGTCGGCTCCCCTGTCTTGCCACGCGGGCTTTCCGGTGAGGATTTCGATCACTGTACACCCTAGCGACCATACATCGGACTCCGGTCCGATATACTCGCCCCGGATAACCTCTGGGGCCATCCAGAGAGGCGTCCCGCGAGTTTTTTCAACAAATGGGACTCCCAATTCAATAGCCGACCCAAAGTCGGCTAGCTTTGCTATATCGGGAGTGTTCCCGATTAGCACATTTGCGCCCTTAACATCACAATGAACGATGTTACGGGCGTGAATATAGCTTAACGCGGTGGTGATGCAGCTAGTGTAGGTTTTGATATTCCCTGCATCACCACCGCGTTTTGCCACGTCAGCGAGAGTGCCACCGGGCATATACTCCATGTTTAAGTTGCGGTACACTGACGATGACTCGACCGTTACATCATCTCCTAGGTACGAGACGATGTAGGGTGAGGACAACGATTTCAATATCCGAATTTCGTTCTCCAAACACCGGAGAACAAACTCGCTAGAGTTCTGGTCGACGGATTTAACAGCGAAGGTAAATCTGTCGAACTCGGATTGATCAACAGCGAGATTGACCAAGCCGAATGAGCCTTTTCCGATGCAATTCCGGCGAACCCAGTTAGGCTTATGACCACAGTGACCGAATGTTTTCATTTTTGTTGTTGAGTTAAAGTTAATTGAGGTGTGGGTGGGGTGGGTATATATATATATATATATATATATATATATAAGTGGAAGGTGAATTGATGACGTAGCGGCAATGGGTAGAAAGAGAATTATCCTAATTAATCTGGTCCAGGTGGACGACACCGGTGCAGGTTACTTGGCAAAGTTGGGTTCAAGCTTTCAAGATTAGATGTACAAGCAAACCATGAAACCGCTTCTTCTATTATAACGTGGCCTTTTTATTTTTAGTTATTTATTTTTTCAAACTTACTACTTTAATCATTAAAAAATCAAACTACATACCAAACTATATTTATATTTATAATATTTATTTATTTATTTATAAATTAATGTTTGAAAAACTTCTATCTTTAATCGTGAGTGTAGAATTTACGGTAAACCGAAGCTTATAGCAGGAAGATGACACTTAAAAGGTTATGATAGGAAAAGTTTTTAAAAATGTTTGAATATAAGACATTTTCAAAAAAGAAATACAGAATTACAAATTTTGTCCTTTAAAATAAGACGAATTACGGTTCGTGTCCTTTTCTAAGTTTCCTTGCAGGCGGTGTACTTTAAACTTTTTTTCCTACAAGTGTTGTCCTTTACGCTAACTGGGTTAGAAAAAGTCAGTTAAGTATGACATGTGCTAGACATGTGATGGGCATAATTGTAATTTTAATAGGGGAATGTATTATATGTATTTGTGAAGCTTTACCTCGTCAATTACAGGTGAATTTGTAAAATGGGTTTGTTGTTCATGATCCATTTGTGAAATGGATCATGAAATGGGTTTATTTCATGATCCATCGTTTCCTCACTCAATTCATCTTCTTGTTCTCTCTCATCACCGACTTCCTCTCTCTAAATCTAAAACCCATCATCACCAAAACCCTTGACTTCATCAAAATGGACTCATTCTTCTTCTCAGCCGATGACGACGACTTGCTGTACGGCACAACCACCGGCCGGTCAATCAGTAGCTTATCAGACCTTGACTACGAGAAGCTTTACCTCGTCAATTACAGGTGAATTTGTGAAATTCCGGCCACCTCGTTGCAGATTCCATCATTAGCCACCGTATCACCATCAAAGCCATCATCGCGTTGACTTCTTTCTCAACCGAGCTTCCTCCAACTCTAATCGAAAACCACAGCTGCGACCTGCTTCCGTTCTCGTTGACGAAGAACGTGGCGGCCTGAACTAGGAAGACGATCCGGCGATTGCGGCCGACTCGGAAGCTGAGATCGAGGCGGCGGACGTTGAAGCGGCGTTGAGGGAGGTTGGTGTGGTACTGGCGGTGGAGGCGGCTGTTGGAGGTTGGTGGTGGGAGGAGGCGGCGGGAGAGGAAGAGGAGAGAGCCGAAGGCTAGGGTTCCGGCGGCGATGAGGAGGAGGGAGGAGGAAGATGATATGGCCGGAGTAGGAGGCATTAGGACATGATATTATTATTATTATTATTATTATTATTTACTGTTTTGTACGGCCGACGGTGGTGGCTGTTATGGTGGCCGGAATTTATGGTGATGATGGTGGCTTAGAGAGAAAGAAGAGAGAAAGAAAAGAAAATATATATAATACATTCCCCTATTAAAATTACAATTATGCCCATCACATGTCTGGCACATGTCATACTTAACTGACTTTTTCTAACCCAGTTAGCGTAAAGGACAAAACTTGTAGGAAAAAAAAGTTTAAAGTACACCGCCTGGAAGGAAACTTAGAAAAGGACACGAACCGTAATTCGTCTTATTTTAAAGGACAAAATTTGTAATTCTGTCAAAAAGAAACCAAAGTTTAAAAATATCTATAAATACATAATATATATTATATGAATTAAAATATATGTATTAAAAAGAACATCTTAAATGACAAATATAGTTAATTAGTAATATGGAATTTTTATTTTTTTTATATTTGAAGTTATTTTCTTGAAAGTTCTTATACTTCTAATTCTAGATGCTTGCGTCAAAAATACTCTCGATCAGTTCAAAATCTTGATAGTTTGATAAGGTTTTGCCTAAAATATATAAGCTTTTGGAACGTGTCAAAGTAGGTTATGGTTTCATGGCATCAAATATATTAATAAATAATTAAAAAGGTTATCAATTTACTAGAAGATACAAGGAACATCATTAAATATCACCAAAACAACGGTACACCGGCCAATCCTATGATATCGGTATTTTAGACACAGAATTGTTTATTTAAAACGTTTGTAACTATTTTTATAATACAAATTTTGATCGAGTCTTCTAATCTTCTAAAATGTTTTCAAGTCTCAGATCGGTTTAGTTAAATGTTGTTAAACTCATGAAAATAGATATTTTAGTTCATCTTTTTACTAAAACAAACATCGACATTTTTAGTCTTTTAAAATAAAAATCAAGAACTAATCAATCACATTAAAAAACACCAAGTAACCTTGAAAAGTACAATGGTTCACAAATATAAACAATCAAACCAAAACAAGTGTTAAGGACAGTTAAATTTTAGTCGTTAACCAAGATTTAACCTATGTTTTCTACCAACGGCTAAGATTTATTCTAGCTTTTAGTTGTGGGATAATATTTAGCCTGGGTTTCTATTGGTTGTTTTTCTATATACGTATTATTTTTTAATATTTTTTACCGGCTAAATTTAACCACTTAGGCGGTTGAGATTATTTGCGTTATCTAATAGCATAGTTTGAATATTGAGGTTTTAGGGTCAGTAAGACAAAATCACCTAATATTTGTTGTGTTCGTGATGGTTAGGCTTGGCCCGAATCATTGGTTAGGAAGGATGAGTCATAAATGAAGTACAAAATTGATTATTAATTTTGTTAATTAATTTGTTTAAATAAATACTTATGAAAAGGCTTAAATAATGATTGTACAGCAAGGAATGGTACGTGAATAAGATCAACTTGGGAGGTTGAAGCGGTTGACTTTATAGTGATCGACCTTTTTCGGTGGTCAAAGGGTCTGGACAAGAGGTCCAAGAGGTAGTCAAGAAAACCAGAAGTTCAAAATACATGAAGATTTGGTTTATTGTGGGACCCACATAATGCTAACCTGGCGATAACGGTTGGTACATGTTAGTGGAAAGCTTGTACGATCACTAGACACCGACTAATTTTAAAATCGGATAAGGCATGATACTAGCCGCCCATCATTTGATGGTTCAATTTAATAGGTTGATTATTCTCACTTCCTAAGCTATCCGCAATGCTAACACCCCGATTCTTCGTACAACTATGTCTAGTTTGTCGTCACATCTGATTTTTATCTGTATTTCTCAATAACTTATTTTACTTTTAATACTATCATACTTATTCTTATCACAAACTGCCCACTATATCCAAACAAAAAATTTTCTTTTTATTAGATGGGCTCACCATTCCCGAGTCTGAGGCGCACTTAATGATATGTGTCTCCAACATGCGGAGGTATCACCAATGCAATATTCTTGCATTTGCACCAGAAATGGGGGCCACGGTGGACGTTTGGAAGAAAATCCACCCAGCGTTGCGGGTGGTCTTTTAAACAATTTCGAACTTTAGATCTTATAATGAAATTACAAGTCATGACTTGCGCGTTGTCACATAGCCGTTGAAACAAATACAATTTTTACATGTTAAACTGTGGAAATGCTTAATGTTCTCGAAATGCATAGCGGCGAAGTAGTTAAAAACAAATGCAATTTTTACGCGTTAAACAACAGGAAAAGTTTAATGTCTTCGAAAGTTTATAAAAAACAAATCTTTTATATAAATCCACACGTTAAAGCAAGTATTAGAGCTGTTGCATTACAATGAGCCCGTATTACACCCAACTCCATATAGTTAACAAGCTTTCAAGGTCCGTCCTCTAGTAGTCTAACCCATACCCTTTTCAAAGACACCAAATATTAATTGTTAGCCCAAGCAACTCATGTGGAGAGGGTTAATTTGTAATATGGCATATAATATTCGGTAAATATGGTGGTTAGGGACCAAAAGTTGGGTGTGAGAGTTGCGACAAGACTATTAAGGCATGTGGTGAGGCGTTTGGGTGGTGGATACACACTCGGACCAATTTTATAATTGTTTTATGCTAACTACTCATGCCATGACCCTTTCCCTTATACGTAACTTTTGATTTGTTTTTTTTAGTTATCATAAACTTTAAACCTAAACCTTAAGGGTTAAACCTCTTAAAACTTTTAATTGTGTTTTGAAGGTCATGTGTCCTACACAAGTTACATTAGCTAGTATTATTAAGGTATTGGAGCGGTGAACCCATAAGTTTCCGATGATGAGTTCATATAGTTGTATCAAAAACCCGTGTAAAAGTTTGATCAATCCTAATTGTTTGTTATTGTATGAAGAAACCGACTAATCCTAAAACCATTAAATTTATTAGAACTTCGGTTTGTGTTTTCTAAGAGGTTTTCTAATTGTTATCTGAGATATATATTAGAAGTGATAAAATAACGTTCATTCATCACGCATGCGAACGTACATGATGTTCAAATTAATGAAAAAAATATACAATCATTACAATTTTTGAATAAATAGTTATCCTTAAAATCATTTTGGTCTTTAAAATATCTGCCTTTTATAAAATAATCAATCATTAATTTGTATTTTAATGATAATCAAAGATTAGCTAAAAAATCATTTTTTTGGTTGACTTTCATTATTTTGAAGAAAATGAGTTAATTTATAGGGTTTATAATAAAACTATTTGTGGTTTTTTAATCTGACCTTTAACGGTCATATTTATCTCTCAAATGCTTCGCTCCGCATACCTAAATTCACTCAGTAACCGAAGAGTTGGTGGCGGGGTAGCCAACCAACCTGTTTCCGTACCGAATGGCATTCCTAATATCCTTAGGTAGCGTTTGGTACGCAGGAATGACAATAGGAATGGAATGATTCATTACGTAAGAATGAAAAAAGTGGTGTTTGGTTGCTCAATGAAATGAAATCATCAATTACACATGGAATCTCATTCCATTAAATCCATTCCTTCCCACCCCCTTCTTTTTTTTCATTCCATTCCTCCTTCACCATACTTTCTCAACAACACCATCACCTAACAACCACCACCACCACTACCTCGGCACCACCACCAACTCCGTCGACACCACCATCGTTGCCACCACCATCGCCACCGCCACCACCATTTTCGTCACCGGAGCTACGATCGTCGCCATTGTAGGTTTATTATTATTATTTTTTTTTGGGTTTAAAAAGTATTCACTTTTTTGAGATAGAAGTGTTTTTATTATTTCTATTTTATTTCTACAATTTTTTAGATACCAAACAATAAAAATTAATAAATGATTTCATTCATATAGGTTAACCAAACAAGGAAAATAAATGGTAATGATCTATTTCATTCCCTTGTCCATTCCATTTCTTCTTCTATTTCATTCCCTCTTCATTCCATTACCTCCAATCAAACATACCCTTAAGGTCTTAACTAAATGATCCCTTTGCATATACTTTTTAATATGGATAAAATTTATTTTTAAAATTAATGGTATTGACATTATTTGTCCACATATACATATTTTTGGACTTAAAAAAGAAAATCAAGAAACCAGATAAAATTAAAGAAAGAAAGAAAAAAAGAAGCCGCTTATTTTTTAATTTATCATGTTTATTGAAGCGTTAGATCACATCTTTATAAAGTTAATCAGGTAACGTCTTTATAAGTTTATAATGTTTCTGAAGAGTGACGGGTATAAAAGAACTTTTCAAGAGGTGATAGAAAGGCTTAACACTAAATTTACGAGGTAGTGATTGGGTTTTTTAGATATGAATAACATAAAAAAAAACAAAAAAAAACAAGGTGGCCGTCTAACCAACCAACCAACCAACCAACCCCCCTCTCGCTTTGAATTAAATCTAATTTTATACTAAATAAAAATAGTCCTCAAGATGAATAGAATGCGTATAAACAATACTTGTGTTATCCCATCATATAAAAACGACAAAATGAAACACCTTATATTGGATTGGGGGGTCAACATCTAGAAGTTCTTAAAAGGAAAGGAAAGGAAAGGAAAGGAAAGAAAAGGAAAGGGTTGTTCTTAGCCACATGAGCAACTTAACGTTTGGCCAGCCATGTTTTGAGGTTGGTGAAACACCCAAACTCGTCCCTTTCCTTAACTAGTTATCATCTTGTGGTCAATTTTGCATCATCCCTAGGTTTATAACTTGCATAGGAAATACGACACTTAACCATCGATCAAGTACGTACAAGCTTGTGTAAATGATTGATTAATATATAACGAACATAATGTGGTGTGAAGAGTTATTTGACATCTTAGGACAAGAATAATTTTATTTTTTAAATTTTCAGTATTCACATGTTTTGTGACGGAAAATATCTTTAATATATTCAACAATTAAACTGTTCTTAGGTTCTTCATTGTGGGCTAACTAGGGGTGTCCAGGGAGGGCCACCTTAGCCCTTTAACACCCTCAGTACCGCACTGGGTGAGTTAAAGGGGTGTCAAGGGTAATGGCAGTAGCTAGCGGTATTAAAAGAATCGAATTCAAATCTGTATCCGGAATGCCTAAAAATCCGAATCTGAATTTTCGGATTCGGATAGTGATTTTGAACTTTTCTGATTCCCAAATATTTTGAATTTAGCCAAAGAGTAGGGTTCAGCGCGTCGTACACGGAACCTCTTCAGCTTCTAGGTCCCAAAGCTTCGTTTTTAGCAGGATTGGCTTTGCTGTTCAAAAGGGGGTTGCGGCGCAGCTTGTTGCCCGTTTGCCTGCCACTTTATTGTAATCGTTTTATAGTAAATTATATAAAACTTTAAAAAAAATGTAGAATCGATCACTTGCGAAATCAAAAAAATTATTAAATAATAAATATTTATAAATTTCGAATAATTTTGGATATTTTGGATAATTTTCGGATATTTCGGATAATTTTTTGAATATTAGATATTTTTCGGATACTTTGGCTAAGTTTGTCAGATATTTCAGACATCCAAAATATTTTTAAAACTATTTTCTTTAACCATTTTTATAATTACCTCTTTTTTTCAAAGTTTGAATATTCTACTTTGAGCACCCCTAGCGGTGGCCCATTAACGACATCTTCATCAAATAGTGGATGGTCCATCTCATAACAACCAATTAATTCTTTTTTGGTTTTTTGCTTTATTTTAATTTTAGTTAATCTATACATAATAGTAAAAGATTGGCTAGTTAAAATCCAACTATCTAGGTGACACTAGCATGACGCTTTAACTAGCACACAATGCTAGTTAGCCAATAACGCATATTGATATAATATTATCCATAGTATTGTCAAACCTGTTTTAAATATTATATCTTTAAAAGAACATACACTTGTAAACTGCTTGTCCATACAATTATCATTCAATATTATTAAACAATTATATTTACCTTGATTTTCATATGTGGGCTGCTTTTATCCATCGTTTGGTATCTTTTCATGAGGACACACCCACCAAAAGTTTCACGATCCTCGTTATGGATGCTCTATTGCTCTAGAAGAGGAAAAAGTTGGTGATGATGAGAATGACAAGGATCATGAATTAGAGATTATACCAAATTCGATATTTTTGGTACAAATTATCTATGAGTGACTTAGATTAATAGCACCAAAATATCCTATAAAATATTCTATATGCCCTCTTGCTATTGAAGTTATGCATACAATCTCAATAAAATAGTTTTATGTGTTATAGCTTTAGAATAATGTGAATCATCTTAATTTCTAGCACCTGCAATTATCCAAATACTACCTAATTATATTTAATATAGGTTATGATACCATTATCGATGGGTGATGATAATATAAAAGGGTGTTGTCATTGGGCACTCATGGTGGTGTGATGTCAAACCACAAACATGCATGATTCCACCATATCCTCAACGCCACGACTAGTTTATAACTTTAATTAAATATAATATAAAGGCTGGTATGATATGGTAAGACAAGTATACTCACAACATTTGAGGCTGACTTGTGAAAAGATATTTAATTGGATTGATTAATATGGCTAATATCTATCATTTGTGTGTTTCATGCATCCATTAAATTGTTTCTATAATCATTTTACACAAGTTTAATGCACTTCAAAATGTAGAGACAGCTTGACAAACTTAGATGGTTAATAATTATTATTAAATAATAAATCATGCTTTTCTAACTCATGTTCTTACCCAAAGACGTCCTATATACTTTGCTAGGCTTACAAAAAAGTATAAAAATATACACCTATTTTTTGTTTCGTTTTAGATCTCCAAAAAGGTTGAGCCAGACTGCAGACGTACCGATATATGTGCAATGTGAGAAGGCATAGATGTACTTCTAAAACCCTTAATCTACAAGTCTTATAATAAAACAAAATAATGGGTTAAATAATAAGGTTTGCAAAACATATTACATATCTTGCAATCTTTACATACCAACATGTATTTAAGGCTAGTGTTTCTTCGATTTCTTCAACTAATGTCTATCTCACACGTCTTCTTTTTTCCTTGAAAAATTGCCATTCTTGCAACTCTAGATTGATATTTATTTCCAAAAAATATTATTTAGGAATAATCGTTTAAATTATAAAACGTTTGACTTTGAAGGCTAAAGATTGGTGTACTTTGAGGAACAAAGTTCTTCTTGAAGTCAAAATTGATTTATCTATATAAAATATAAAATTTTAAGGAATGGATTTTAATTACATTGTGATAACCATGATAATACTCAAGATTGGTGGTTTTTGCACTAATAGTTGCAACAGTATCGTTTTATATAAATACTCAAAAATGTTTAACAAATATTCTAAATTACGTTTCTCTTCAAATTGTATGATCCATTCCTCAAGCCTTCTTTGTAATAAAACTTTAAATTCATGCATTTTGAGCATTAAGCCAAAAATAAAAATTCATAGATTACAGTTAAGCTTTCAAATTTGTGCTAGTGAAAATGAAAAATAAAAAATGTATTAATACAGTTTAATTTATAATCATAGCAGGGCGGACCTATTAGCCCTAGATGAAAAAGCTAGAGCATAGGCCTAAATAAACCTAGGGCCCATTTTTTTTTAACGGCGACGATTATATTAAGCAAAATGACTAGCCCCAAACAAGACTTTAGGGAAGACGAAACAAAAACAAATTACACAATTACGCCTTCTGTTGAGAAATTACACCACCTATTACAATCAATGCTATGATCTTTCATCTAGTTTCACTCATAAAAACGATTCTTCCTTTTATGTCTCTTATTTTATATATATATATATATATATATATATATATATATATATATATATATATATATATATATATATAACCGGCAATACAAACTACGTCCCATTTAAAAATATATGCTTTTATAAATAGATAATAAATATATATGAAATTGGGCCATTTCTAAAGATTTGTATCTAAAGAATCAGAAATGGGATCTGCATTATAAATGCACCGCGTGAGGTCCATTTGACCTATTATACGTAAGGTCTCTGCTCTCTAGCTCAATCAACGGCAAAGGCAACAAATGACTTTTTTCATCTTTTTGGATTCGGAAAATTTAACACATGAGGTTTGATGTTGACATATCTTGCAATTCATCTTTTATAAATTAAAGATTTAGAGATTATATCTAGTTAAATTATATATGTTTTTAAACTTTACTTTAGCTAATGCATGGCAAAAAGTCGACATGTTTGATTACAAAAATGTGAATTCGGTGAAATTTTATTACAAACGCGAACTACGATACGAATTTAAGTTGGGAATTGAAGACGAGAAATCCACACTATATTCTTGTCTGACTTTTATCACAAAATTCAACAACAATAGCAAACATTTAAATGTCGGTTTGTAATTTTGTCTTGTATCGTCTAGTTTCTTACTAGCCGGATTTATTATGATAAAATATTAAAATTTTTGCAGTTAAAACAATATTGTAATTATTTTTGAAAATGAGGGTTTTAAAAAACAATTTTTTTTTTGTTAATTATATTTACCATTTTTCTCAATTATAAATTGTTTATTGGATTACATCGAAACAGAAGGCAAGCGGGCAACAAGCTGCGCCGCTACCCCTTTTTGAATCGCAATTAAAATTAAAATTAAAAAAAGGATTATATTTGTATGGTTGAGTTATGGATACTTATTTTCATGGGACATGGATACGAAAACGTTCAAACCCATATAATCACGTCAAAAACACTTTTATATGTAGTTAAAACCATACATAAAAACTAATACGTTTATTACCATTTATACAAGAATAAAATTCAGATTTTTTTTTTCAGATTGTTTTATTTTATCGTTACAAGGATATAAATGCATAGTTCAAAATCAACGTTATGAAAAACAAACACACCGTTAAACTTGGTTCCAGGATAACAAGTTTAACAAGTGGACCGGAAATATGAGAAGACAGTTTTCAAGGTTTTTCATATGTGTTTATTCGCTCGAAACCGGCTAGTTTATTTATTTCACCTATCTTTCATGCTGAAATAAAAAAGAACGAACAAATGGTGAAGAATGAAGATGGTTAGGAAAATCATTTTCTGGATCGCTCCAGGACCACAAATATAAAGGCGGATCATAATAGCCCATTATAATGTGTGTCGAACCAGCTAAAGTCCAAGTTCTAAAAGCAGAAGCCCCGAACTAAATGAAAAAGGCCAAGCCCATGCTATTTTGAGTTTGGAATCAGTTTAAGCAGAGTCATGTCCGTATCTGATTGAAGCTTGGATCAGAGGTGCACAAAAAACCTGAACCCGGAACCGGACCCGAAAAACATACCTAGAACCGGTTTTTTTTATACCTGAGTTTTTAATACCCGAACCCGTACCCGACTCTAACCGTAGGGTACGGATAGGGTATGCATTTTAGTACCCGTACCCGGAACCGGACCCGATTTATACCCGGTAATACCAGAAAACCGGAACCGGTTCCATACCCAGAACCGGGTTTTTCCAATACCCGAAACCGAGTTTTTCAAATACCCGATCTATACCCGAAGTTACCCGAAAAATACCTGAAATATACCCAAAAATACACCTAAAAATTATAACCCCTTAAAAAATCCAATCTATACCCGAAAAAACCTGGAAAAAACCCCCAAAAAAACCCAAAAATAGGGTTTTTTAATACCTGGAAATAGGGTATTCAAATACCCGGTTTTAGAATACCCGGTTCTATACCCGACCTAAACCCGATACATAGGGTATGGTTTTTAGAGACAATACCCGGACCCAAACCCGACCCGGGTATTACAAATACCTGATTTTCCAATACCCGGTCATACCCGAACCCGATTCCATACCCGAACCCGGTATTTGAAAAACCCGATTTGTGCACCTACATTTAGCTAAATAGATTTGATTGTATTTGAGTTTGGATTTAGTTAAGTTTAAACGAGCTCATAAGAAATGATCCGTTGAGAACTCTTATAATTGTCAAATTGTGAAAACTTGGGATAAATTCATTTAAACAAAAAATTAAATTATTTTTTATTTATTTTATTCTTTTTATATGTTATTATTAAAACCAAAAAATAAAAATAACACGTATTTAGCGAGATTACATGTGTAATCTTGCGAGGTGCTTGATTTTAACATTTTCTTTTACAATAATAACCTTATAATCAAAACAAATGGAAAAACAATTGTTTATACTCGAGAATTATGGTTCTGTTTTGGCAATACCTCATTCCAAATTTGCACCAAAACCGAGTCGCACCAAACATGAAAACAAAACTTGTTCGATTTGCATCTCAAATTCATGAACTTAAAGTCTGAAAATTATTATTTAGGCCAACATTCCAACAATCAAACTCACTAATAAATGGGCAACACAAGTTTTGGATCCAAAGATTATGGCTCAAATTCACTATTTTTCGTATTCTTTTTTCAGGCCCAAACATTTCTATAGCCTAAATGTAAAATCGAAAAGCAACGCAAAACCTAAGAGAGAAAAAAAAAAAAAAAAAAACTGAAAGCATTCGAAATTTCTGTTTTAGCTTGGGTTGAGCCCAAAAAACACACACCCCAAATTAAATGTATCTTGCTTTTATGACTTTCTTAATTTCTTTAAATACGTAACCTTCGATTTAAAAGACGACCAACCTTTCGTGGAGGATACATATGAATGAAGTGTTAATGTCATTTAAACTTCTTTGAACAATTTTGTTTTGCAATACTTGATCTTTAAAGGCAAAAAGGTTGTAGAGTTGTATATGATTTTAAATTAATCAGATTGTCCAAGTTCGTTAGATTTTCAATTATCATTTATTTTTAATTTAATGTTCATGAGAATAGACACATTAGTTCAATCAATAGAAATAACTAAAGTTAATAACTTGTTTTATGCTATGTGTATAATAAAGATGTTTAAATATATTATATCAGGTAACTAATAATGAACCAAAGACCAATGGGTTAAATGGTAGCCCCATAACTTTTTTTACGGGAGGAAGTAAGTTCTAGTCTTGTCTTAAGCAATTTGCTTTAGATTGAACAAGAGATTTTCCCGCTTGTGGGTTTATTGCTAATTTCAAAATGAGTGGATAGGTTATCACGTTTTGATTTTCGGTCAGAAAGAGTAGTCTATTTGACAAGGTACTCCGGATGGGTAATTTTGGATGCCTTTGTTGTTCAAAAAGGTAAAAGGTAACCAATAATCATTCATATTTAATAGATTATGTAATTAGTGAACCTATTTAATATATTTTTTTTCCCAACACACTTATTTTCATTTTAAAAAACTGGTTGACTAGTATTACAAAGACCAAAGGCTAAAGTTGTATGTATTTGTGTTTTCTAAAGCATGATAAATCACATATTTTGTATACCAACACTATTTTAACAGTATCAAGATATATTTAAAGTGTCTTTAAATAAATGGCTAAACATTTAAGTTTAGTTTTCTACAATAATATAAAGATATAGAAATGTATAAGCTTGTCATTTTAACTGTGTGGAGTGAAGCATGATGTCACAAAGAAGATTGGGGTTCGAAAGTTGCAAGTCACCTGGGGAAGACTGCTAGAAACAAGGCAATGTAGTGTAGGAAGTGAGAGAGTATGGAGAGAGGATTGGGTTGGTTTGTTGTTAGTCACGTCATTTTAGATTTTGTTATTCAACTGATGGACCATGTGTGTTATCTTGAGGACCAAATGTGTAATGACTGATAATTAGGGGGTGTTTGGGATTCCTTATTTACCTTCTTATAACTTATGAAACTTTTCCTCTCATAATATAAGCAATCCCAAACACCTTATTACTTTTCAAAAAGTTAATAAGTTATAAGTTAATGAAAATAAGCAATCCCAAACACCTCCTTAGTAACCAAACACGCGATATGTATAAACACGCATACACCATCCTTGTAATCAACCGGACAAAAACAATCAAACTAAGCACTTGTTTGGTTCATAGAATTCATAGGAATTGAATTTGAAATTGGAACCTTTCCATACAAATTTATATTTGGTTGGCCGATTATGACTTGATATAAAAAAGTATTCTTTCACTCACTAAAATTCAAATATCTTCCCTAATATGAATAAATTCAAATAGCCTATGATACTAAAAAGCAATGTTTTAAAAATCGGTTTTTTACATGTACTGAATTGGGCTAAAAAATGATACATCCGGTTGAACCGGGTTATACCGGGAGGTTCAACCGATTAAATGGTTTACCTTATAATTTCCTATAAATACAACTTTAACTCCAAAAATAATCCAAAAGTAAATGATTTCATAAAAAAAAATAATCAAAAAGTCAATCCATATTAAAAAAATAACACAAAAGCACTCAATTTAAAAAAAAAGAGTCCTAAAGTTTACACGTTTGAATATTAGTTGTTAGGTTAAAAAAAATTATGATAAAATATGGGTCGCAAATATCAAAAATTTCTTGGACATAAAACCGGTTTGCCGGTAAAAACCGGTATTTTAGAAAAAACCGCCGGTATGATGTTTTAGCAAACCGGTCAAAAATACCGGACTCAAAATACCAGCCTGCTGTGCGAAATCCGGTTCAACCGGCCGGTTTGAACCGGTTTTTAAAACACTGCTACAAAGTATCCCTATATAAAAGAAAACTAAAAGCTACAGTTTTTACATTACAAAGAAAAGTCAGCTGACCAACCAGTGAATGTCACATGCCTTAAATAATACTTTAATTAAAGGTTTATACAAAGCATTACGTTCTCATGTTTTAACTTCTTTTTTTTTTATTAATAGCCATTTTTGAAAAATTAACCTTAAGTTTATAAAAGTGGTATTAAAGTTTTTAATAGGTTTATAAAGTTAGTTTTTTTAACCAAAGTTTATATAGTTAGTTGTCAACGAATTTTTGGTACAACAATTGGATAAGTTGTTGAAAGGCATTTCACATTTTATTGGTCTAACCATTCTTTTTCAAGAAAGAGACCTTTTGTTACCATAAAATGTAACCACAAAGAATAATGTCACTACTCACAAGTTTGTCAACGTGTCTTAGCTAGATCTATACGCTACATATTGGAACAATTGTCACATATTTTGTCTTTAGTATCATGGGGTTACCATCGCCACATCAGTTTTTGTCACACCTCATTTTTTTCAACAATAAATTGATTGTAATTACCTTTTGATGTGGGCATGTAAAATGAAATTAGGGACAAAAATGAATCAAGTTGTGCGTGTTTCTAGACTTGAACTCAATTATTTTAGAGATTACAAGCTCAAATTTGGCCTTTTGTGTTATATGGCTAAAGTTCATACTCGAGCTCTTGATATAGACTCAAGTATTAGCTCAAGTCAGCTCGATCTTTAAGTTTGAGTTCTTCAAATACACTCAATCAACTAATAGGTCAATAATCGTTTAATTTGATTGGGTTTGTGTTTTTTTGGAGTTAATGAAATAAATGAGGAATTAGCTGCCTTGCTAATGTTCCTAATGACATAGTATTCTTCTATTATATGCTAAAGACCAAGCAAAAAAATCTACTTCTTGATAAACTTGAAAGAAAAACCGTTTGGTTTCGAGAATTTTTTTCATTCCATGTTGATACCGTTTTAACGTCGGCTTCGATATTTGTCAGTGTCGATATTTGCTGATGACAATAATTGTTCATCTTTATATTTTAGTCATTATTGTAGTTATTAAGTTAGTTTGTAAAAATGTTTGTTAGCTAGTTAAAGTGTTGGGTTGACTATATAATGTAATGTGCTTGGGTTGGTGGACGTAAAGCCCACCAAGCTTACCTAGCCACCTACGCTATAGAACGGAGAATTTTATAGAGTTCTCCCTAACACTTGTCATTTATTACTTTTGGTTTGTCGGGTTCTCCCTAGAGAAATTGGCATAAACCTCGAAGAAATCCAAGATTTGGTTTGGTGATTGCTTGTGTTTAACATCTCTCTTCTACAAATTTCTGGTTTATTTCACGGTTTTTATTCATACATTGCTTTGTGTGATTTCCGCTCTCTCGAACGCATTGCATCCGAAACTCTTGTTACATCCATACTCCACAGGGACATATATTCCCGCAACCAAACGACCTCTTTAATCTCTTCCAATGGGAAATGTTTTAACCATAAACATTGAATTGTAGGGAGAAATTCTTTTGAATCTAATGCTTACCAAAGTTGGCTACGAATCCACCTATTAACTCTTCCTCTAGCAAGATTATTCTTGATGATATCATGAAAAAGAACTTGTTTTCGTCGTTGTTGACAACCCATTTAACTTTTACTTTTTTATTTGAGTTTACTTATTTTATTATTATGTACCTTTCATATTTATCAATGCGATAATGTAGTCATAATTAATGTTGCGAAAGTCTTTAGGTTAACCCTAGGCGGTTGACTGGGAAGTTTGATTTATTTAGGGAGTACTCATAAATTGTAAATATAAAGGAAATTAATTTTTGAATATTATATATATGTCAAATATCGTAAGTATACTAATGTTTATTACAAAATAAGTGAATAACAATATAAATAAGAGAACTATATTATTAAATACTAAAATATTTTAAAATTTGCTAATGATTAACTAAAAAAAGTATTATAGAAATCTGAATTATGTTTTGTCTTTTACGTCAAATCGGCCCAAGTTAACCGACCAGATGTGATTCTGGCTGAGGTTGGTCACATTCGATCGATTCTTAGTAACTAGGTGGAGTTAAAAAAACTATTTTTCGATGTCATACCTTGTAAATAGTACTCGGGATAGGGTTGTTCACGATTCGAGCCCGAGTCGAGCCAGGTTGGTTTCGAGCTCGAGCCTGAAATTAAACGAGGCAACTCAGCTAGGCTCTAGCTCAGTTTTGAAGTTAGATGAGCTTAAGATTGAGCCAACGAGCTGAGCCTAGGTCAATTTTGGCTCGGTTACAAAAATGAGCAAAATCAGCTCAAGATGTTTCAAATTAAGTTTTTTTTATCTAGTTTTATTTGAGCTTTTATCGAGCAAACCAGGAACCCGAGTTTCGAGCCTCGAGGTTTTTGAACAATCTTACCCGGGGAGTACTCGGAATTGAAAACCTACTTTTACAGCATTGGTCATAATTTAGGTGTTCAATATCATAACATTAAACACAGTTCGTGGTTAAGTGTTTGAATTTGAACGACCTTGTATAATGAAAGATGGTCACACATAATACTTATGTTATTATTTGTCAATTGAATTTGAGTGACCTTCTATAATGAAAGGTGGTCACACATATGTTGGTATTTGTCAACATTAGACAATACAAATTCAATTTAGTCTCATCTCATCAAAGTATCATACTACGTATTCACAACCGGTATGACGTAGTAAGTGAAGTAAAAATCTATGCCAAATCCAAAAGGCTAAGGCGTAAATTTTAAATCAGATGTTTGGTACATAAACAAATGGATATGTTATTTGCAAAAAAGAAATTAATTTTAACGAATTTTATTTGATTTATCCATAGTTATTAACACGGAATCATTTAACCAATATGACACCAACGAGTATCAAGGGAGTGGATAAAATTTGACGTTTTGAAGGCGTGGGTTAGAGCATTCTCATCCTGTTCCTTATCTCTATATTCATATATATCATACTAGATTTTATCCCCCGTGTTACGTGGGTTGTTTTACATTATTCGTTTTTAATGTTTATATATGCATATTTGAATTTTAATTTTATTTGTTGTAAGAAAGTTAATAATTAATATACTTGAGGTTTGATGATGAAATGGTTTCACAAATAAATGATATATTATAATCCGGTTTCAAAGCTATCTGGGTTTGGCGATACCCATTGCCCGTTTATTTTCTTTATTATAAAATTATTTCTTAATTATAAATAATATCTTTTTTTAAAATAAAATAGGATATTAATTTTTAGTGTATTCCTATTTTATATAATTTTCATATCAAATATTTGATGAGATTATATTTTAATATAATGAGATGTTATAACCCGTTTAAGAGCTATCTGGGTTTGGTGAGACCTTTACCCATGAATTCGGGTCAAATGCGTGAGAAACCTTCATTTACAAATAAAGTAATATGATGGCTTGAGAGAATGGTTGTTTTACATTTTTTGTTTTTTAATATTTATTTTTTGGATTTTAATTTCCTTTATTGTAAGAAAGTTTATAATACACTTAGGGTTTGATAACGAAAGGGTTTCATAAATAAATGATATGTTATAACCCATTTAAAAGCTATCTGGATTTGGTGATCCATGACCGCTTATGTTTTTTACTATAAAATTGTTTATTAATTATAAATAATATCTTTTTCTTTTTAAATTGGATATTAAATTTTAGTATATTCCTATTTTGTAGTATTTTCATATCAAATAATTGTTAAGATTAATTTTTAATTTAATGAGATGTTATAACCCGTTTAAGAGCTATCTGATTTTGGTAAGACTCATACCCATGAATTTGGGTTAAATCAATGAGATGCCTCCATTTAAAAATCAAGAAATCTGGTGGCTTCCATAAAATGGGGGAGCGACCACATCGCGACACGTAGGATTTTTGGGTTTTCGTTTATATATATTATAGATAATTACTGTTTTCTCTCTTCACCCTATAATTTACAAAAAAAAAATAACTATCTTTTTCTCAAATTTACAAAAAATCACTACATTTTCTTTCTCCACCCTATAATTTACACTCATAATCACTCACAACCCCACCATATAATTTACAAACCCTCCTCACATAATTTTAGGGGATGGGTTGGGAATGCTTTTAAAGTCCGTTAGCGATTAGACCATCCTTAGGCTGCGTGCTATGGTGGGGGGCTTCGAAACCCCTCCACAGTGCCACGTCGGCGTCAAATGGGCACTAGGGGCATCGAAGCCCCAGGGCATAATGTCCCTCTATGGTGAGGGGGCTTCGAAGCCCAACCTTTTTTATTTTTTATTTTTTATAAAACAAATAAACCAATACTAATAAAAATAAAAAAACATAAAAATAAAAAAACCAATACAAATAAAAATAAAAACCCTACAAATAAAATTAAAAATTCTACAAATAAAAATATAATTAATGCTCGTCATCGTTGTCCTCGTCCTCGTTTGTATATTTGGCCAATATCTTTGCTCTTCTTTTTTCCATCACCGCCCGCGATACAGGATCTAGATGCGATAGATCTTTTGTGATGAGCTCAAGTTCCTTTTGTTTCGTTCGCTCCAAGTGGATCGATTTGTATTTCACAAGCATCGCCTTTCTTTCTTCGTGCACCTTCATAAGGCCCTCCTTTTTTTGTTTTTTAAGGTTGACAATCTCGGCTAGCCTCCCTCCAAGTTTTCAAGATGCGAGCTCGTGTCGGAACTCTTAGAGGATGTGGTTCTGGACGAAGATCCTCCACCTCTAGCCGCCGCCTTGGCTTTATCTCTCCCTACCGGCTGTGGCAATTAATCCGGTTCGTCAAAAATTAATTCCGGATCCAACTCGTTTAGATTAATTTGACAACGACCATCGGACATGGGCTGCGACGGCGATTGATTGGCCGAGGTAGACGTTGTCTTTGACTGTTTGGACGGTCGCGGTGGTGATGATGTCGGGACCGTATGCCACTTTGGCGAGCTTATGCATTGTCTCCAAACATCCAACATGCTAAAATCTTTATTATAAAGGGCTTTGTATTGTTTTAAGCAGGCCTCCAACACATCAACATCGTCCATGCCACCTTTTCTTTTGTTTACAACGCGGGTGTGAACGGCTGTGAAGTCGGTTATTTGTGTGCGTAATGACTTCCATTTGTCGTAGACAGAATCATTCTCGCGACACTCTCCTCGACCCATTAAAGTAAAGAACTTGGTGCATATTTGTACCAAAAACTCCGGCGAATGTTTGCCGTCACCTTCGATACATATAAAAGCTTAATATTAGTAAACAAAAAAATATAACATGGAAGACATATAAATATTTTTATAATATACATTGAATCGAGTCTTCGGAAGAGTCGATCCACGCTAACGTCATTACCTCGTCCGCTTCCCACATTTGTCGTTCGCCCTTTTCGGTTGTTCAAACGTCACCCAGATTCTTTTTTTTATGACTTCTTTTTGGACGCCAGGCTTGCGTTTCGGGTACTTGCGTTTCGGGTATTTGGGTTTGTGGTACTTGCGAGGACGTATACTGTGACATTCGTCAATTTCGAGTCTTGTTTGTATTCGTTTTTGTATTTGTTTATTATGTAAACCGACCCGATTTGTAAACCGAAGCTTATGTTATAATCAAAATGATTGATTTATGTTACAATATTGTTTCACACTTGTTGGGTCTTGAAAACATCCTATTTTTATTTTATTTATTTATTTATTTTTTTGTTGTTTTGTGTTTTTGTCTTGATCCATTTTGCATGAAAACTCTTGTGTCTCACACCCATATTTGACCACCAACATTACCCTATATATACACCACCTTTCCTCTTCATTTTCCCTTGCTACAACTCAAAAAAAAAAAAAACTCTCTCAAACATCAAAGATTCAAGGTTATCTTCTTAAGTGTTCTTGAAGGATTTTGGTCTTTCATCTTAATTAGTTTATGTAGCCTTATTAATACTTGTTTATGGTTGTGCAACATATATATAATATACACCCCTTGTTTACCTTTGGTAGTTACTTATCCGATTCCGGTCGGTGAGGTTTCGGGCCCCATAAGGCAAGGCTTCATGGAGGACTTCGTGTCCTTGATATATATACATCTATATAACTTGTTCATACATATTAATCTTGCTTATTTTAGTTTGTTGGTCATGTTTACAAGTTCCATGGTTATGGGTTTTTAAGAGTCTATGCTTCGGTTTAACCGTAAATAGCTCTAAACCGTAAACCGAACTTTGTTACTAGTTTTGTTTGTTTAAACATACTTAGTGTTAGATCTAAGTTTTTAAAATCATTTTTACAAATTCTATGGTTATGGGTTTTGTAGAATCTTACCTAGGTCTTAACCCGAAACACGATCCGAACCGAAAACCGAACTTTTGTTTAAAGACTTTATTGTTAACTTTTGGTATTTTTTTATTTGTACATTATTATACAAGTTATTTAGTATTTGGACATGTGGAAACCATCTATGAACTTGTTGTAAGATGGAAACCGAACCAAACCGATTCTTGCTCGCTTAAGACACACAAGTGTGTTTTTTTTAGCCATCAAGACTTGTATATTTATTTAAAAATAGTTACAAATTGATTTTTAAATATTTTCTTAAGTACTTGGAAATGTTGGATCAAACTTGATCTCATAACAAAGTTTGGACCGACAAAACCGAACACTCGCTTAACGTGCGTTGTTAGTTCTAAAACAATGGAACTACATACTTGGTTAAGTCTTATTAAATTTTATTGAGTTATCTCATAACATTCAATATTTTGGAAAGTTGACTTTGGGTTTGACCAATTATCAAGACCCGAACCGACAACCCGAATACTCGATAAAAAAAACCCGTTTTAGTATCTTTATTCCAAAGGGATTTGCATTCTTGCATTTTACCCACCTTATTACTTAACATAGGTTGAGTAAATATTAAGGTTAGATACTTTAACCCGGTTTCGAGCAAACTTACATTTTTAAAGGGTTATTATTATAAATTCTTAAATAATCACATTTTAAACCTTGAAATTTAATTATTCACATTTCTCAACATTTATTTTGTTTAAAGACATTCAAGACAACCTTTCTAAATTCAAGACTTCTTTTCTTTTTAGGCATTGTGCGTTAAACTCGTCGTTCCGACAAATCTCCAAATTATCATCTTTCAAGTTTACCACTTGAAGGTGAGTACTTCATACCCCATTTTCCATCTTTTATTTTGGGGGTGACATTTCATACTTATTCAACAAAATGCTTTATATTTGAATCTTAAACCACAAATGTAGTTGTATACTTTACCTAAATAATTGCTCGATTTGGTGTTCTATGCTTATATGCCTATGTGTTTATCGCTTTTGGTTGGTGGAACTATAAAATCCTAGACTATTTGGCATCCCCTTAAAGCTAGGTGTCGCTAATGTGTTTAGCGATATCTATTTATCCAAATTACCACTTTTATTTATCGTTTCGTATGCAAGTTTTGTGGCTATCTTTATTATATACTAATATGATCAAACTTATGAATTGCTCACCGACCTTTGTGTTGACAAACTTTATTTTATGAAATGTTGCAGGTTTGCATCTTGGTTGATTTATGATTGTGAAGAAAATGACATCAAAGACCTTAGGATATTAGTAAAGATGAACAATATCAATTTACCATATTTTGTGATATCTTGTTTATGGTTATTTTATGGATAATTGTTATGTGACATTTTCGATGTTGTGAAATGAAATGAGTTTATTAAATACTGTCACTTTAATTAGTGTCATGTGCTTATGGACAATCGTTACACCTCGGCATGTTCCGCCACCTTTGGTCGGGGTGTGACATATACGACATTGGCGCCCGATGGTATTTGCGAGAACATATCGGGGGTAAACGGTGGCATGGGTGGAGGAATCGTCGGTCGTTGTTGGTTTGCATAGAACGGGTAGCTAAGGTCGATGGTATTTGCGAGCAACCTAGCCCACCACATACAACTCGGATCCCACGGGTTTTGATTCGGGTTCGAATTTGGGTTCGGGGTTGAGCTTGAGCTTGTGTTCGGGTTCGAGTTAGGATTCATGATTTGGTTTGAAGATGAATGTTGTGAAGATGGTTAAATTTGGTCTGAAGATGGTTGTTTGAGTAAAATTAAGAAAAATGTTTGAATTTATATAGAAATGTTTATTTTATTTTATTTTTTTAACGGCTAATTAAGTGACCGTTGGTGGCAGGGCCCCCAACCTCACCCCCTTCCACGCCCATCATCCCCTCTACCTTTCCCCCCTCTGCGCCCCACCTATCGGCGCCCCTCGGCGGTGTTTGGCGCCCACCGCGCCGGTCTCCCCCTCCCTTCCGCGCCCATAGCATGTGGTCTTATTGGCCATTCCCTTCAATTTATATCAGACAAATTGGAAATAAATAATTCCAATTTTTGTGTATTAGCCAATAATAATCCAAACTTTAAAAATCACTATTAGTAGTCATAACTTTCAACTATTTTTGTCTCAATGGTCCTCCGTTAAAAAATACTTAACACCGTTATGTTTTTTCCCATGTTTAAACCGATATTTTAGGGCTTTTGACCGGAAGAACGATGCAATTCGACCGATGTAAAACTTATCTCGAAACTGCTATCCAAGCGACAAAACAATGTTTCAATTCGGGTGTTTGAATTTCCAAATAACAAAAATCAAGTCATTAAAATCACCGTTTCGAGTTAAGTTTTGCATCAGTTGAATCGTATCGTTCTTCCAATCAAAAGCCTAAAACATCGGTTTGAAACTTGGGAAAAAATATAACGGCGCCAATTGTTTTTTAACAGAGGGTCGTTGACACAAAAATAGTTGAAAGTTGAGACTGCTGGTAGTGATTTTAAAAGTTGGGATTATTATCGGCCAATACACAAAAATTGAGATTATTTATTTCCAATTTGCTTTTATATTATTTTGTAATTTAAGAAAGTTTGGCACAATGTATATTATTTTGTAATTTTTGGGGTATAAGTTAATATGATTTAGTCCTTGTGATTTGACCCAAATAACCTTTTAGTCCATTAGTTTAAATTTAAGTTTTTTAGTCTAATTATTTTATTTTCGTATCAATTTAAGTACAGCCCACTAACAACAATCAAATGCTCTATTAAATTTTTATTAAAAGACCAAAATACCCTTAAATTATTTGTTTTTCTTAATTAATCAAAATAACAAAAACTTTAGGACTCATTTAAATATAAAGTATACGAGTATCATAGGTACAATTAGAGGTGTACAAAGCCGGTTTAGTTAAAGCCTGGTCAATACCGGTTTGACCTAAACCAGTTCGGTTTAGAAGCAAGAGAGATCGACAAAGTCCAGGTAGGTTCGGTTTGGTTTAGAACCGGTTTTCTCAAACCGGTCCAGTTTTAAAACCGATTTGGTTGTTCAAAAGAGGAACCGGTACCAAAACCGGAGGTTTGGGTCGGTTCTTGAATCGGTTTGGGTAAAACCATTTTGCTTGTCAAACCGGTTCGAGTTGGTTTGTCATGAACCGGTCTCAAACCCGGTTTTTTTACATCTCTAGGTACAATCTATTTGGCGCAATGCATGTCTTTACTAAAACTAAATAATTAAAGGGTATTTTGTATTTTAATAAAAAATAAAAAAATTAACGGAAAATTTAGACGAAATTAGTGAACTGGACTTAAATTATAGGAAAATGAAGATATTGAACTAAATAAAGTGAAATTTAAACTAATAGTCTAGAAGAGTTATTTGGGTAAAACTAGTTGAACTAAAATCACAGTGAACTCTTTTGGTATTTTAGGAACTATTAAAAATAAATAGAAAGACAGTTGCAAATCACTACTTCACTTAAATTATTATTATACGTACAAGTAAGATTGTCACCGGAGAAGATTTAAGGATCTGAACCTAAAAGAAGGAAAAAACAGTGACAATAATAAAAAAAAAAGTGAGTGACAGTTACACTTCACGAGTCGACTCCCATTAACCGAAATCGTAGCAGCCATGTTGGAGTTCCTATCTTTTCGTAAGTGATTATATTTTGAAAGGTAGATATTTAGCGGCCAGGGCATATGTTGTGGGGCAATTTCCCCATGCCACACCAGTCAAAATGCTCAAATTAACACCATTACAGATAGATGCCTTTGCTTGAATTCATCACATATGCCCTTAGATACCATATTAATTATAAAATGTTTTATAAGCATAGGATAGATATGGTTTCAAAATAACGTAAGATAGTTGAACTCAGTTTACCTTTATTTGAACAAAATATATTAGCATGTTGTATAATTTTAAAAATAATAAATAAAATAATTAGTTCAGAATTTCAATTCGTTAAAGGTTTAAAATTGTTAAAAAAAAAAAAGGCGTAGCAGAGTCTTATATTACAACTCCGTTAAACATGAGAGTTTAAAATAGGGTTTTGTGTAATTTGCGTTAAAACAAGTAATCTTTTACAACGTAAGAGCATAAATAAAATGAAGAAACACTGGTTCAACCCTCGGTCTAATCGTTTAGTCCTTAGGTTGAGATCAGGTATTTCCCACTGGGGTTAGATGTAATCCGGGTAATCTGAGTATAAGCACTGCAAAACAGAACATCATGAGCTCGTTACGAGAAGGAGATTTGGGGGGGGGGGGGTATTCTCGTAATCTCCCTCCAACGTAAGAATCAGTATAGGAGACTGAGTAAATATGTTACCGCAGAGCATTAGTGAGTGTTCTCACCTTGAAGTTCGGATTCTTTTACCGTTGAGGTTTGAGTGATATTTATAGCCGGATTTGAGGAGAGAATGTGCTGGTCGCTGCCATGTCAGGAATTCCGCCAATCAAAGAGTTTTCACGTGCGCCTGGAATGTTGGTGGGTGAAGTAGTTAACTGGTAGGTGGCACTATTAGCTATGTGTTGTCTCCTTATTGGCTGGATGTCTCTTTTAGTAAGATACTTCCTTTTTACAACATACCTAGGAAAATCTTTGGCGCTACATTCCCCGAGGTGTTAGGGAATGTTTGGCGCCTGATAGGATATATCATAACGCCTAAAGATGCGCTTTGACACTTGGGTAGGTTTGATACCCTGCCTTACCTCTTCAATGCCCGATATCCAGATCTTTATTTTCAAACGCAAAGCGTAAGTTGTAGCGAGTATCTAACGGGCATGGGATACGATTTTATAATCAACAAAATATGTAGTTATAAATTTCCATGTAAAGTTTGGTTTGCGAAATTTAAATCTAACGCAAAGTGTAAGTTGTACCCAGTAAATCCCACAAATAGCAAAAGCTATTCGTAGGGTTTGGGGAGGGTGTGATGTAGACAGGTCTTACCTCTATCCATGAGGATAGAGAGGCTGCTTCCAGAAAGACCCTCGGCTCCAAAGCATGCAACATATAAACACACAAGTATCAACAACAAACTTATAGGGATAAAGTGGCACAATCAAATACCAACACATATGAAATCATAGAATCCAAATAGACATACCAACGCAAGAACAAATATAAGCAAAATCTGCCTAAAGTGTAGAATAGTCTAAGCCAATACGCTAAAACTAAGATACAAAAATGACATTCTCTAAAAATCCTTAACCTTAATTTACGTCTCCATGAACACCTATCATGGACCATGTCCTCAGAGAGGTGTAACTCTAGCTAACCATGTCTAATCCGCTCCTCCTAAGTCAATTTGGGTCTGCCTCTACTCTTCCTTCATTCTACATTGAAGATTTCCGCTGCTCTAACTGACGTTTGACGCTGTTTCTTGTCTTCTCTTCACATGCCCATACCATCTTAATTCTTAGTTTTTATCTTTGATTTATGTAAAAGAACTCCTTCACCATCATCATTGTCAACACCACGCTTATCGTGGTCACTCCAATGACTAGGTCAATTATTATATCCTCTGTACTTAATGATAAGAGAGAGAACACCTAACGATAAGGACCCAAAACATGCGTGAAGAGGTAGGTCCCAGCAGAGCCCAATTGGACCCGCAAGACTCACCAAGAATAGGGACGTCTGCGCAATGACCAACTGCTCCAGCAGGACCCACCATGCTCAGAGAACCTTACGCGCAGTACGCCAGCTGTACCCGCAGGGAAAGCCTCCCAATGGTGAAGTACCCCGCCTGTTCCCGCAGCTGCGGATACAAGCCATCAGGGAAGGCTACCCGCACTAACAGCAAGGCTACACGCACAAGGCATTCGCTACTTCAGTAGTCACATGAAGGAATGAGCAAGGCGGGAATATTCCCGCCTAAATGAGCCAGTCCGTATGCTTCTGGAAGGTCTTTCGTACTATACCTACTAAGGTATGGGCGGAACAGACAATTTGACCAAAGCAGCCCATGAACCAATCACAGGGTGACAGCTCACTGACAACAATACGAGGAGGAGCACCCTCTAGTACTGTGTGTCACTATTAGCCGCTGCCTACTCACCAACCCTTACGATGGGACGTGCGCAGCCTACAGTTGGTGGAACAGTGCGTAGCCGGCAGTAAAGGAACAGCATACAGCCGACCTTGTTACTGTTGGCCGTAGCCTATCCACCAACCAGCATGGCCTGTGCGTAGTCCACTGTTGGTAGAACAGGAATACTATTCAGCCGGCTGTACCTTCTAGGAAACCTACCTTCGGCTATAAATACTCCAACACCTTGGAATGGTAAGGACATCATCTGATATCTCAATCTTATCTAGCAATCTCTTAATATACACTTATATTCAGAGCAATCTAGTCTGATTCTCACGCCGGAGGGTGGTCACAAGGAGGAACCCCCCCTTCTCAGTGACGAGCTTACGGTGTCTGTTTTGCAGGTCCCCTGAAGAACAACCTTCTCTGCTAGACCTCATCCTCGTGGGAAACATTACTTAACCCCCAGATTATCTATAATCTGCCCGTGGGTTCACCTAGTGTTTCTTCATTGGCGCCATCCGTGCATAAAAGCTAGAACTAATTTAGTTTTTTCAAAATTTCTGAAGAAATGGTTAACGTTACTCCGGTCCTAAGGCCAGTAACCGACCAAGAAACCCCGGTAACCACAACCCCAGCAACTGGGGGGAACACCGGCGGTTATACAAATCTTACGAACACTACCCCGACTACCCAAGCCGGGGCAAGTGCAGTAAATATTCCACTGGGGTTCACCGATGCCCAGTTGGAAAAACGAACGAGGGTCCCTCGCCAAACACTAGATCAAGTGAAGGCGTGGGCCGAAGCACGTCAGAGAGAGTTCCAAGCTGAATTGGATGAACGCTTGCGTTCGGTTCAACAGGCTGACGAATTCGGCAGTACTCGCCAACATCTCAATATGAACAGCGAGTACGAGTACTCAGACGACGAGAGGGAAGAATCCGATACCGACGCAAACCCTCGCCATAAGGCGAAAGGGAAGCGTAAGGAAACGGACTTCCAGCCGAAAAGGAATTTTGGGGAAGCTTTTAAACCCACGAATGCGGAGAGAAACCCGCGTGACTTCTCCAAAACCTTTAGGCCAACTGCTACAAATGCAGGAAAGTCAAAGTTTGCAAGGGACATTGCGGAAGCAATCGCCCCGAGAAGTGCCAAACAAATGTCCAACATTGGCACTTATGATGGTCTATCCGACCCAGACGACCACTTGAACAGATTCATTGCGGGGGCAACCGTCAGTAACTGGACGGAACCCACGTGGTGTTATATGTTCCAGATGACTCTGGTTGGAGCGGCCAGGGCATGGTTCGATCGTTTACCGGTCCACCACATATATGACTGGGCGGACTTTCAGAACAAGTTCAGCCAGCACTTCAGCCAACAGAGGAAGTATACTGAAGAACAGTGGACGATCCTCAACTGCGTGAGAGAGGAGGATGAATCTTTACTAGACTTCATCACCCGTTTCAACTCCAAAAAGCTAAGTCTCGGCAACATAAGTGAAGATCTTGTTCGCGCCGCTTTCATCCAAGGCGCTGAATACCCAGAGCTTATCCGCACGTTGACGGGTAAGGATGGCATGCCATCAACATGGGATGCCATCATGACGGCGGCAAAGCGCTTTGCCGAGACTGAGAAGCAACTGGGGAGGGATCTTCCCCAGAGTACACACCTCTACACGCAGAGGACAAGAGAGAACAATGTTCGGATCGCCCGGCAGAACAAAAAGAGGAAGCTAGGTATCTGGCAGTCAAGGGTAAACTTTGACACCTCATCCAGCTCTCACCCTCTTGTTGGCGGAAGAAATCACACACACCCTTCGAGCCAAAAGCACCGGTGGACGCCACTCACCAAAAGCGTCACGGAGATATTTGCCACTGAAAAGCTACCATGGCCAAAAGCTCCAATGATCCGGCAGCGACCTAATGCGGATCAGAGTAAATCCTGTGACTTCCACGGGACAAAAGGTCACAGTACGGAAGAGTGTACATCCTTGAAGGATATTATTGAAGCATTCGTCAAGGATGGAAGACTGGCACACCTGGTGGCATCAATCAAGAAGGGAGGAAGAAACGACAACCGGGTACCGAGGCAAAGGACGAAAGCGCGTTGACATCAGCATCAACATGGTTCATGGTACGATCAGAGGAAGAAAAAGGCGAACGACAGAACCATGTGCGTGGAAGGAAGCTGAGGTGCGCTTCCCGCGAGTGCCAGGAGGACCCAGCAAAGAAGGCCCTATCGTCATCAAAAGTCAGCTGGGGCACTACATCACTTCCCGCACTCTTGCTGACAACGGCGCCTCGTCACCTAGTGTTTCTTCAATGCGTTAACATTTTCAATAGTGTAAAATTATAACCTCTTTTCTGATATAAGTAATGCATGACGTTTATCATGCGTAGTCGATAATTTTCTTAAATCATATAATATTATTAACTTCTGGTAACGTATGGGAAATTGGACATCTAGAAATGGGTATCAAAGTAAATAATGGAATTTAAAAACATTTAATTTAATTATGATAAGAATAAAGTGAAGGAAAACAAAGATAACGTTGGGGAGGTAGGATACATGTGGGGCCCGCAGCCCATATCTCCTCCCGTCCGGGAAGATAGGGGTATCTGGCATATAAACCTTAATAAACTATTAAACTCTATACGGGCACGTGGCTTAACATCACATGCGTGTTGTCTGTTGGGCTTTGGTCACGACACGGCATGACACGTTGCCTACGTGGATCCTATGAATTTTTGAATTTAAGGGATAAGCCTTCCAAGATATTTGTTTGCTTATTTCTCTGTAGAATATTTGAGAATGAGGAGGTTGAGCTTTCTAGCAATCAGTGTTTGAGTTTGATTTTTAATTTTATTTCAAGAACGAATAAAAATCGACTTCCTAACATGTAACGAGCTAAGTATTGCAAGCGCAACACAACCGTCTTTATTTTAAAATGTCAACTCAACATGTTACATTAGAGTTTAAATTAAATTATAAAACTCTTTATTTCTCCTCTAGCGATTATTAACTAAAACCACCATTTCATCACCTGTTTTTTCTTTATTTAATTGATTTAGATTTAAATGTGGGGATGCGTTGTGGAATAAGAAATGTAAGTTAAAATTTAGATGAGCTCACTTTCAATTGTCCTTAATTCTACCAAGCTTTTGTTCACAAACTATTATTTCAAATAGCACAACTCTAATGGTGACAAGAGTTTGTTGCTTTCGTTTTTAATTTCCAAGGGTGCTAAAAAGGAACAATTGGAGATATTATCCATATAGAGTAAAAGTGGTGGTTGGTGCCACAAATTATAGCTTGCTATTTTGACTTTTAGGTAAATTGTTTGAGAATTTAACCAACATCATGTATTCTCCTGATGGTTGCTGTTCTATGAGTTAAAGCATTGGTTTATGTAGGCGCACGCTTGAATCCGGTTTCAAGCATCCGGACATCATTTTTTGATTTCAGGTAGTTTCTTCTGCGTATTGCTTTGTTATTTGGTATACCTGTTTCGACTTATTGTTTTTCCATTTCCTTCTTGTATAATCTTCCTTATTTATTTTAAAGGAATGCACCAAGCTTATATCATTATTATTACAATTAAAATTTGTTAACGTTTTATGTCCATGGCTCGGGTTTTTACTAACATCTGGGTTCTGCTGACTGAATTAATGTCCTTTAAAATATTTTAACTTTTTATATGTTAATCAACT